>NC_036869.1:2463760-2492845 GCF_002910315.2 Salvelinus sp. IW2-2015 | reverse complement strand
CTGGTAAAGTTATTTCTACAACCTGGTAGTTAACCCAACCTGGTTAGATATTTCTACACCCTGGTAGTTATTTCTTACGTTCTTATTCCATTTCATCAATGCAACATTGACGTTTTGTTCCTTTAGGCCTTGCTTTTCAGAAAACACCAATGAAGACTAGTGAAGGCTAGTCAGTCTCGTAGTAAAGTGTAGGCTAATATGTCTCGTAGTAAATTGTACGCTATTTCAGTCTTAGTAGTAAATGTAGGCTAATTGTCTCGTAGTAAAGTGAAGGCTAGTTCAGTCTCGTAGTAAAGTGTAGGCTAATTCAGTCTAGTAGTAAAGTGTAGGCTAATTCAGTCTAGTAGTAAAGTGAAGGCTAATTCAGTCTAGTAGTAAAGTGAAGGCTAATTCAGTCTCGTAGTAAATGGTAGGCTAATTGTCTCGTAGTAAATTGTAGGCTATTTCAGTCTAGTAGTAAAGTGTAGGCTAATTGTCTCGTAGTAAAGTGAAGGCTAGTTCAGTCTCGTAGTAAAGTGTAGGCTAATATCAGTCTAGTAGTAAAGTGTAGGCTAATTCAGTCTAGTAGTAAAGTGAAGGCTAATTCAGTCTAGTAGTAAAGTGTAGGCTAATTCAGTCTCGTAGTAAAGTGTAGGCTAATTCAGCTAAGTTAAGTGTAGGCTAATTCAGTCTAGTAGTAAAGTGTAGGCTAATTGTCTCGTAGTAAAGTGAAGGCTAGTTCAGTCTGTAGTAAAGTGTAGCTAATTCAGTCTAGTAGTAAAAGTGTAGGCTAATTCAGTCTAGTAGTAAAGTGTAGGCTAATTGTCTCGTAGTAAAGTGAAGGCTAGTTCAGTCTCGTAGTAAAGTGTAGGCTAATTCAGTCTAGTTAGTAAAGTTGTAGGCTAATTGTCTCGTAGTAAAAGTGAAGGCTAGTTCAGCTCTAGTTAGTAAAGTGTAGGCTAATTCAGTCTCGGTTGGATCAACAATACAGATATTACACATTTGAGAATCCTCTTGGTTAAAGACTTATGTTATAGATAGACACCAAAGCCATCTATTCTTTCTCCATGCTCTACCATAGTATGATAACCGTGTTTCTCAGGTGGGATAGCATTTACAAGCGTCTGACTGGGTTATTTTTTTTATGTCCTCGCTCTGTAGGTTTCCAAAAAAGTTGCCGATCTTATCCTTGGGAAAACAGCCGTCCTACGTTAAGGTTATGCTTTCTTCATTCTATCCTTCCCCTTCCTATACACTGTATACATTTTAAAGTCTCACTCAAACTCTTTTCAGTGTTTATTTACGCTGATTGATATCACTGTCAATCAGTCATGCCAAAGGACGGTATTGTGGAATATTACCGCATTATCATTACGCGGCGGCAGGTAGCCTAGTGGTATAGAGCGTTGGGCCAGAACCGAAGGTTGCTGGATCGAATCCCTGAGCTGACAAACTACAAATCTGTCGTTCTTCCCCTGAACAAGACAGTTAACCCACTTGTTCCCCAGTAGGCCGTCATTGTAAATAAGAATTTGTTCTTAACTGACCTTGCCTAGTTAAATAAAGGTTAAAAAAAATATTTGGTTGGTGTTTAGCAACAAAAAAACTATGCTTGACAAACATGTAAACTATATTTAATCTCCAATTATTTGAAAACATAAAATAAAGTTGCCACTTTTTGTCTCAAATACATTGTCGTTGTTGGTTAGCTACGTGAATTTTAGGCCATATTAGCATAGGAGTGACATCCAGTCAAATCACCTCAAAACAAGACATGGTATCAAGAACAAGATTACAACTAACTGAAACGAGCCACCTACGATCCCAACAAGTCATGTTTCATAACGTTCTCAGCCAACCCGTCTGAGTAAAACATCACTCAACGTAGATGATGACTTCGTAGTGACTGGTGCTGAAGACAATCTCAAGGCTATATATTCTAAATCAGGTGACATTGTCCGTCGGTGACTTGTGATGTAGCGAGTGAGTAAGTGTGTATCCCCTCGCTAAAGCAATCAGTTTGTTTGTGTTTGGTTCACAGCCTCAGCCAAGGACAAGGAGGAGGTGAGAGGGGAGAGAGAAGAGGGAGAAGACTGAAAAACGTGTGTAGTTGGGCGTCTGTATCCCCATGCTCCTCTTAGTGGGAGCTCTTCAGATGTAACGATGGTGTTCACGGTCGGACAGTAAACGACTTTGATCAGGCCGAACTGGGGGTTTTTTTTCCTTTATTTTTTTTTTATTCATAGTCCTGCAGGCTTCGCTTGGTCAAACTCCACAAGCCCTGAGATGGTTTTAGTAGTATTAGGTCGGCTGACCGCCATTTAGTTGATTGTTTGGTCGATAGGTCCGGCCTGTTGGATCGACCAAGATTTCTAGTCGAGCACGTTAGGGCAAAAAAAATTAAATTATTATGTACAAGACACCTGTCTGAGTGGACTGATCCATTGTGAGTGCTGTGGGGCAGTGGCACAGTCCATCACTCTAAGACGTGCGCTACTGAATGTAATGGTTATATTAAGCATTGGAAGCAATGTACAATACATTCTTTATAACAGATGCACTTTCTCCGCGTGGATTTATGGTTGCTGGTCCGCGGTTCTAATTCAGTCTAGTAGTAAAGTGTAGGCTAATTGTCTCGTAGTAAAGTGAAGGCTAGTTCAGTCTAGTAGTAAAGTGTAGGCTAATTCAGTCTCGGTTGGATCAACAATACAGATATTACACATTGTGAGAATCCTCTTGGTTAAAGACTTATGTTATAGATAGACACCAAAGCCATCTATTCTTTCTCCATGCTCTACCATAGTATGATAACCGTGTTTCTCAGGTGGGATAGCATTTACAAGCGTCTGACTGGGTTATTTTTTTTATGTCCTCGCTCTGTAGGTTTCCAAAAAAGTTGCCGATCTTATCCTGGAAAAACAGCCGTCCTACGTTAAGGTATGCTTTCTTCATTCTTCCTTCCTCCTTTCCTTACACTGTATACATTTTAAAGTCTCACTCAAACTCTTTCAGTGTTTATTTACGCTGATTGATATCAACTGTCAATCAGTCATGCCAAAGGAGGTAATGTGGAATATACCGGCATTATCATTACGGGGCGGCAGGTAGCCTAGTGGTTAGAGCGTTGGGCCAGTAACCGAAAGGTTGCTGGATCGAATCCCTGAGCTGACAAACTACAAATCTGTCGTTCTTCCCCTGAACAAGACAGTTAACCCACTGTTCCCCAGTAGGCCGTCATTGTAAATAAGAATTTGTTCTTAACTGACTTGCCTAGTTAAATAAAGGTTAAAAAAAATATTTGGTTGGTTGTTTAGCAACAAAAACTATGCTGACAACATGTAAACTATATTTAATCTCCAATTTTTATTGAAAACATAAATAAAGTTGCACTTTTTGTCTCAAATACATTGTCAGTTGTTGGTTAGCTAGTGAATTTTAGCCATATTAGCATAGACGTGACATCAGTCAAATCACCTCAAAACAAGACATGGTATCAAGAACAAGATACAACTAACTGAAACGAGCCACCTACGATTCCCAACAAGTCATTGTTTTCATAACGTTCTCAGCCAACCCGTCTGAGTAAAACATCACTCAACGTAGATGATGACTGTCAGTGACTGGTGCTGAAGACAATCTCAAGCTATATATCTAATCAGGTGACATTGTCCGTCGTGACTTGTGGATGTGCGAGTGAGTAAGTGTGTATCCCCTCGCTAAAGCAATCAGTTTGTTTGTGTTTGGTTCACAGCCTCAGCCAAGGACAGGAGGGAGGTGAGAGGGAGAGAGAGAGAGGGAGAAGACTGAAAAAGCGTGTGTAGTTGGGCGTCTGTATCCCCATGCTCCTCTTAGTGGGAGCTCTTTCAGATGTATACGAGGTGTTCACGGTCGGACAGTAAACGACTTTGATCAGGCCAACTGGGGATTCATACCTGTCAGGCTGTGCACCACAGCTGAATGGTTTAGTTAGTATTAGGGCTGACCCCATTTAGTTGATTGTTTGGTCGATAGGCTGTTGGTCGACCAAGATTTTAGTCGAGCAGTAGCAAAAAAAATTAAAATAATTATGGTTTACAAGACACCTGTCTGAGTGGACTGATCCATTGTGGAGGCTGTGGGGATGGCACAGTCCATCACTCTAAGACGTGCTACTGAAATTGTATATGGTTATATTACATAGGAACAATGGTACAATACATTTTTTATAACAGATGCACTTTCTCCCGCGTTGGATAGTGGTTGCTGTCCGCGGTTCTGAAACAGATCAGTGCGCTGTTGAATTGGAGCCTTTTCCTAGACCATGTTGCTATGTGCATAAAGAAAAGTTAACCAGCATATTGGTGTTGAGAACAATGCAGTGGAGGCAGCAGCAGAGTTAGGAGATGAGGAAACAGCCCATGTCTTATTGTCTAAGAAAAGTGAGGAGAGAGGAAATCCCAACTTAATTAGGTCTATTTTATTAAAAAAATATATATATTTCACCTTTATTTAACCAGGTAGGCTAGTTGAGAACAAGTTCTCATTTGCAACTGCGACCTGGCCAAGATAAAGCAAAGCAGTGTGACACAGACAACAACACAGAGTTACACAAAGGAGTAAACAATAAACAAACCAATAGCACAATATACAAGTCAATGATACAGTATAAAAAAGAAAGTCTATATACAGTGTGTGTGAAAAAGGCATGAGGAGGTAGGCCGTAGGAGCGAATAATTACAATTTTAGCAGATTAACACTGGAGTGATAAATCATCAGATGATCATGTGCAAGTAGAGATACTGGTGTGCAAAAGAGCAGAAAAGTAAATAAAATAAAAACAGTATGGGGATGAGGTAGGTAGATTGGGTAGGCTATTTACAGATGGACTATGTACAGCTGCAGCTATAATCAATAGCCTAACTGTTAAATGTGCCTGGCTTTATAAATCATCAATATATCTACAGAAATAAGACGTCCTGCTTCTGTTGAGTGTTTAATAGCCTACTGATTCCGTGAGCACCAAGCCTTGAGCAACAATTTCACAAATTGTCTGTTTTTAATCTTTGCTATGCTGCAATAAAGGCTTTATACTTTATTTTTGTTAGACCAGCCTCACTGGTTTTATTTATATATTTTTAGTGTTTACATTGTTCCAAATTGTCAGAAAAATAATATTTCTAATAATAACCCTCATTATTTCTTGATCTCCTTCTTGTTATTATTAAGATCATCTTTATAATAATAAGTAATGTCATTATCAGTAGGCTTAGTATAGCATCCTTCTAAACTCAGCGAAACACCAAACTCCACGTCAACAGTGAAGAGGCGACTCCGGGATGCTGGCCTTCTAGGCAGAGTTCCTCTGTCCAGTGTCTGTGTTCTTTTGCCAATCTTAAACTTTTATTTTTATTGGCCAGTCTGAGATATGTATTTTTCTTTGCAACTCTGCCTAGAAGGCCAGCATCCCGGAGTCGCCTCTTCACTGTTGATGTTGAGACTGGTGTTTTGCGGGTCCTATTTAATGGAGCTGCCAGTTGAGGACTTGTGAGGCGTCTGTTTTCTCAAACTAGACACTCTAATGTCCTCTTGCTCAGTTGTGCACCGGGGCCTGCCACTCCTATTTTCTATTCTGGTTAGAGCCAGTTTGCGCTGTTCTGTGAAGGGAGTAGTACACAGCGTTGTACGAGATCTTCAGTTTCTTGCCATTTTCTCGCATGGAATAGCCTTCATTTCTCAGAACAAGAATAGACTGACGAGTTTCAGAAGAAAGGTCTTTGTTTCTGGACATTTTGAGCCTGTAATCTAACCCACAAATGCTCCAGATACTCAACTAGTCTGAAGAAGGCCAGTTATATTGGCCATATACCTCAACCCCCTAGGTGCCTTATTGCAATTAAACTGGTTACCAATGTACAGTAATTACAGTGCATTCGGAACGTATTCAGACCCCTTCACTTTTTCCACATTTTGTTACGTTACTTATTCTAAAATGGATTAAATAGTTTTTTCCCCCTCATCAATCTGCACACAATACCCCATAATGACAAAACCCCGGAAATATCACATTTGCATAAGTATTGAGACCCTTTACTCAGTGCTTTGTTGAAGCACCTTTGGCACCGATTACAGCCTTCTTGGGTATGATGCTTGGCACACCTGTATTTGGGGAGTTTCTCCCATTCCTCTCTGCAAATAATCTCGAGCTCTGTTAGGTTAGATGAGGAGTGTCGCTGCAAAGCTATTTTCAGGTCTCCAGAGATGTTCGATCGGGTTCATGTCCGGGCTCTGGCTGGGCCACTCAAAGACATTCAAAGACTTGTCCCGAAGCCACTCCTGCGTTGTCTTGGCTGTGTGCTTAGGGTCGTTGACCTGTTGGAAGGTGAAGCTTCGCCCCAGTCTGAGGTCCTGAGCGCTCTGGAGCAGGTTTTCATCAACGATCTCTCTGTACTTTGCTCTGTTCATCTTTCCCTTGTTTCCTGACTAGTCTCCCAGTCCCTACCGCTGAAAAACATCCTCATAGCATGATGCTGCCAACATGCTTCACTGTGGTATTGGCCAGGTGAAGAGCGGTGCCTGGTTTTCTCCAGACGTGACGCTTTGCATTCAGGCCAAAGAGTTTAATCTTGATTTCATCAGGCCGGAGAATTTTGTTTCTCATGGTCACAGTTTTTAGGTGCCTTTTTGGCGAACTCCAAGCGGGCTGTCATGTGCCTTTTACTGAGTAGTGGTTTCCGTCTGGCCACTCTACCATAAAGGCCTGTTTGATGGAGTGCTGCAGAGATTGTTGTCCTTCTGGAAGGTGCTCCCATCTCCACAGAGGAACTCTGGAGCTCTGTCAGTGGCCAACGGGCTCTTGGTCTCCTCCCTGACCACAGTTTGGGCGGGCGGTCCGCTCTAGGGAGGAGTCTTGGTGGTTCCAAACTTCTTCCATTTAAGAAGGATGGAGGTCACTGTGTTCTTGGACTTTCAATACTGCAGAAATATTTTGTTACCCTTCCCCAAATCTGTACCTCTAAACAATCCTGTCTCGGAGCTCTACAGACAATTCCTTTGACCTCATGGCTTGGTTTTTGCTCTGACATGCACTGTCAACTGTGGGACAGGTGTGTGCCTTTCTAAATCGTGTCCAATCAATTGAATTTACCACAGCTGGACTCCAAGTCGTAGAAACATCTCAAGGATGATCAGTGGAAACAGGATGCACCGGAGCTCAATTTTGAGTCTCATAGCAAAGTGTACTTGCATAAATACGGTATTTCAGTTTATTTTTAATAATTTAGCAAAAATGTATCAACCAGTTTTCTTTTTTGTCATTATGTGGTATTGTGTGTAGATTGCTGCTGAAATTCTTTGGGGAATCCATTTTAGAATAAGGCTGTAACGTATCAAAATGTGGAAAAAGTCATGTGGTCTTAATACTTTCCGAATTGTATCTCGTGAAGTGTATAACACAATTTCTAGATTGTTGAAAGTTTCCAAGAATACAGCAGTCTCCATCATTGGAAAATTGAAAACATAGGGAACTACCCAGACTAGAGCTGGCCGTTTGACCAAACAGTGCTACCGGCCAAGAAAGACCTTGATCAGGTAGGTAACCAAGAACCCAATGACCACTCTGACAGAACTACACAGTTCCTTGGCTGAAATGGTTGAACCTGCCAGAAGGACAACAGTCTCTACAGCACTTCAGCAATTTAGGCTTCATGGGAGAGTAGCCAGACGTAACCCACTCCTGAGAAAAAGGCACATGACGTGAAAGACTCTGAGAGCATAAGATAAAAAAGATGTGGTCTGATGAAACATTTTACTCTGGTCTGAATGCGAAGCGCAATGCAAAGCGCAATGTCCTGGAGAAAGACAGGCACAGCTCATCACCTGTCATTGAATGGAGCCAAATCCTTGATGAGAACCTGCTTCAGAGTGCAAACAACCTTAGACTGGGGCTGAGATTTACATTCCAACAATGACTCCAAACAGCCAAAGCAACGCTTGAATGGCTTGAGAACTAATGGGGAGGTCCTTGAGTGGCCCAGCCAAACACCAGACTTGAATCCCACTGTAAATCTGTGGAAAGACTTGAAGATTGCTGTTCACTGCCTCTCCCCATGTAACTTAACAGAGCTTGAGAAAATCTGCCAGGAATAATGGGAGAAAATCCCCAAATCCAGATGTGCAAAGCTGACACAGACATACCCAAGACGACTCAAAGCTGTAATCTCCGCCAAAAGTACTTCGGATGTGAATACTTATGTAAATAAAGATATTTCTAACATTGATTTTCAAGAAATGTGCTAACATTTCAATTAACATTTTTTTTCACTTTTATATCGTTTGATTGGCTATGTATAGCCTAGCTATGCTATAATATTATATAGATTCTATGGCTATATATACTCTAGCTATGCTATTATATTATATACTTGTATGGCTGTGTATAGCCTAGCTATGCTATAATATTATATAGGTGTTATATAGTTTGTATGGCAATATATAGCCTACCTATGACATAATATTATATAGGTATTATATTGTTTGTATGGCGATATGTAGTATAGGTATTATATAATTTGTGTGGCGATATGTAGTCTAGCTATAATATTATATTATATCGTTTGTATGGCGATATGTAGTCTAGCTATAATATTATATCATTTGTATAGAGATATGTAGTCTAGCTATAATATTATATTATATCGTTTGTATGGCGATATGTAGTCTAGCTATAATATTATATCATTTGTATAGAGATATGTAGTCTAGCTATAATATTATATTATATATAGTTTGTATGGCGATATGTAGTCTAGCTATAATATTATATTGTTTGTATGGCGATATGTAGTCTAGCTATGATATTTATATGGGTAATTATGTTGTTTTGTATGGCGATATGTAGTCTAGCTATGATATTATATAGGTAATATATGTTGTTTTTGTATGGCGATATGTAGTCTAGCTATGATATTATATAGGTAATATATGTTGTTTGAATGGCGATATGTAGTCTAGCTATGAATTATATAGGTGTTAATATTGATTTGTGGCGATATGTAGTCTAGCTATGTATTATATTGGTGTTATATATTGATTGTATGGTGCGATATGTAGTCTAGCTATGCGTGATAGTAAGTAATGAGATATAGTCTAGATCAGGGGTGTCAAAGTCAAATGGACGGAGGGCCAAATAAAAAATTTAGCTACAAGCCGAGGGCCGGACTGTTCGAATGTTCATTGAAATTTTTTTAAATGACGCATATAGTCTAGTGAACCTAATTGAACCTACTGAAAACCTAACAAATATATTCCAATATGATCAGATAAATAAAGCATATATTTCTTATGGCTCTGTCAGTAATCTTTAATTTTCAACAGACACAAAAGACAAATTTCCTTTATATAAAATCCCCATAACATGAACATTAAATGAAAGAAACCGGTATTCAAGGCACCATCAGTAGCCTATATTTTCTATTTTAGCAAAAGTGGGCTAATTTACTTCAAAGAAAAAAACAATAATAGCAATTTTCTATCATCCACTCAACTGAAATATTTTAAAATATAATTGGATTGAAAATACAATAAAATAAAGTGCAAAAATCTATTAATCAAAAACAACACTTTGTTTAAGGAGAAGTAACATGCAGTGAAAACAAATATTAAACTTTAACTTTTAAACTTGAACTGAGTAAAAACTCTAAATATGTGATTGCACAGTAATGTTCACTTGTTTGAGGTTGAGGGTGATACTTGGTGGTGTCCCATCTTTTCCACAAGTTCATCAATGTTCGGGGTAAGGCTCTGAGCTGAGGAAATCCTCAGAATTGAGTGGAGGTTGTTCAGCAGTAAGTCGACTTCTGTGTGATGTTTTGTTCAGGTTCATCAAAGAAAACAGTTGTTCACACAGGTATGTGCTGCCAAACATAGACAACGTTTGAGCAGCCTGGATGGCGCAGCTGGGGCATTGTGTCGGGGAGGAAACGGGCGAACTCCGCAGCACCCAACTGCCGCATATTTTGCCCTCAGTGCATCATTGCATTGGAGGTCAATCAACTCCATTTGGAGGTTTGGTGGTGAGCTTTCCACGTCAACAGCAAATGGGTTACCGAGCAGTTCCAACCTGCTTTTTTGTGCTTCAAAGTCAGCAAATCGGCGTCGAAAGTCAGCGGCAAGCATACCTATTTTATCAGCAACTGTGCGCTCGGGAACGCACTGGTAGAGAGCTTCTCTTTCATGGTCTGGCAGCTGGGAAAGTGGCTCAAATTTTTCTTTCCGCATCTGCGTCTCCCACAGAGTCAGTTTGGTTTTAAATGCCTTCACTGTACTGTACATATCAGAGATGACATGATCCCGACCCTGCAGCTGCAAGTTCATTGCATTCAGATGACTCGTAATGTCCCACAGAAAAGCCATTTCACACAGAAACATTTCGTCTCGGGGTTGTGTTGTGTCTTTCCCTTTGCTGTCCAAGAACAGACAAATCTCCTCACGAAGCTCGAAACATCTTTGAAGCACCTTTCCCTGGCTTAGCCATCGCACCTCTGTGTGTAAGGCAAATCACCATGCTCCGTTTCAAACTCCGTCAGAAATGCCTTGAACTGGCGGTGATTCAAACCTTTGGCTCTGATAAAGTTAACTGTGCGCGTGATGATGCTCATTACATGCTCCATTTTCAAGGCTTTACCGCACAACGCTTCCTGGTGTATGATACAATGATAAGCTGTCAGCTCACCTGTCGCGTTTTCCTCTTGCATCTTTTCCCGTATCTTCGCCACCAGTCCGCTCCTGTGTCCACACATCGCAGGTGCTCCGTCGGTTGTCAAACCCACAAGTTTTTCCCAAGGCAGCTCCATCTCATTTACACATCTTGACACTCTTCATACAAATCATGCCCCGTAGTTGTGCCATGCATAGGACGTAAAGCCAAAAACTCCTCTGTCCACGCTTAGGCTGGAGTCCACTCCGCGGATGAAAATTGACCATGGGCAATGTCAGAAATGTGGGTGCTCTCATCCAAGCCAAGGAATATGCAATGAAATCTTTTCCCTTTTCACAAGCTGCTCTTTTAGATTGATGGACAACTGGTCTACTCTTCGGCAATGGTGTTTCTGCTCAGACTCACATTTAAAAAGAGTTGCCTTTTTTCTGGGCAAACTTCGTCACAAACTTTAATCATGCAGTTTTTGATGAAATCCCCCTCGAAATGGCCGGGCTGATTTAGCGATCTCTTCTGCCAAAATAAAACTGGCCTTGACAGCAGCCTGGCCTTGTGATTTGGCTTTTTTGAACAGAGCCTGTCGAGATTTGAGGCCTCGTTTTAATTCCTCTGCCTTTTGTAGCCTTTGTTCCATGTCCATATTCTTGTTTTTGTCCGCGTGTTTCGTTTCATAATGTCGTCTCAGATTATACTCTTTCAGTACCGCCACACTTTCTCCACACAGAAGACACACAGGTTTTCCAGCTACCTCCGTGAACATATACTCCGACTCCCACCTTGTTTGAAACCCCCGGTTCTCAGTGTCCACCTTCCGTTTTGCCATTTTTGATGGGTATCTGAAAGTTAATTTTACTGTGATGCTGACGACTGCTGTGCCAATAAATATTGAAATGAAGCAGCCTACTGCTCGGTGCGTCACCGTTGCATTGTGGGAAATGTAGTATTGGTGCGTGTAAAAGATCTGCGGGCTGCCGGCTTGCTGCGGTCGGCGGGCCGGTTCTAATAATAATCAAGATCATCCAGGGGCCGTAAAAAACCTTCTCGCGGGCCGGATGTGGCCCGCGGGCCTTGACTCTGACATACAGTGGGGAGAACAAGTATTTGATACACTGCCGATTTTGCAGGTTTTCCTACTTATAAGCATGTAGAGGTCTGTAATTTTTATATAGGTACACTTCAACCGTGAGAGACGGAATCTAAAACAAAAATCCAGAAATCACATTGTATGATTTTTAAGTAAATAATTTGCATTTTATTGCATGACATAAGTATTTGACACATCAGAAAAGCAGAACTTAATATTTGGTACAGAAACTTTGGTGTGCAATTACAGAGATCATACGTTTCCTGTAGTTCTTGACCAGGTTTGCACACACTGCAGCAGGGATTTTGGCCCACTCTCTCCATACAGACCTTCTCCAGATCCTTCAGGTTTTGGGGCTGTCGCTGGGCAATACGGACTTTCAGCTCCCTCCAAAGATTTTCTATTGGGTTCAGGTCTGGAGACTGGCTAGGCCACTCCAGGACCTTGAGATGCTTCTTACGGAGCCACTCCTTAGTTGCCCTGGCTGTGTGTTTCGGGTCGTTGTCATGCTGGAAGAACAGCCACGACCCATCTTCAATGCTCTTACTGAAGGAAGGAGGTTGTTGGCCAAGATCTCGCGATACATGGCCCCATCCATCCTCCCCTCAATACGGTGCAGTCGTCCTGTCCCTTTGCAGAAAAGCATCCCCAAAAGAATGATGTTTCCACCTCCATGCTTCACGGTTGGGATGGTGTTCTTGGGGTTGTACTCATCCTTCTTCTTCCTCGAACACGGCGAGTGGAGTTTAGACCGAAAAGCTCTATTTTTTGTCTCATCAGACCACATGACCTTCTCCCATTCCTCCTCTGGATCATCAGAATGGTCATTGGCAAACTTCAGACGGGCCTGGACATGCGCTGGCTTGAGCAGGGGACTTGCGTGCGCTGCAGGACTTTAATCCATGACGGCATGGTGTGTTACTAATGGTTTTCTTTGAGACTGTGGTCCCAGCTCTCTTCAGGTCATTGACCAGGTCCTGCCGTGTAGTTCTGGGCTGATCCCTCACCTTCCTCATGATCATTGATGCCCACAGAGGGAGATCTTGCATGGAGCCCCAGACCGAGGGTGATGACCGTCATCTTGAACTTCTTCCATTTTCTAATAATTGCGCCAACAGTTGTTGCCTTCTCACCAAGCTGCTTGCCTATTGTCCTGTAGCCCATCCCAGCCTTGTGCAGGTCTACAATTGTATCCCTGATGTCCTTACACAGCTCTCTGGTCTTGGCCATTGTGGAGAGGTTGGAGTCTGTTTGATTGAGTGTGTGGACAGGTGTCTTTTATACAGGTAACGAGTTCAAACAGGTGCAGTTAATACAGGTAATGAGTGAAGAACAGGAGGGCTTCTTAAAGAAAAACTAACAGGTCTGTGAGACCCGGAATTCTTACTGGTTGGTAGGTGATCAAATACTTATGTCATGCAATAAAATGCAAATTAATTACTTAAAAATCATACAATGTGATTTTCTGGATTTTTGTTTTAGATTCCGTCTCTCACAGTTGAAGTGTACCTCTGATAAAAATTACAGACCTCTACATGCTTTGTAAGTAGGAAAACCTGCAAAATCGGCAGTGTATCAAATACTTGTTCTCCCCACTGTATGTGGTCTAGATGTAGATAAATGGCATGCTGACTGTAGAGGTCATGATGGCATGTGGTGAGAGCAGTTTGACCCCCACTGTCCTGCTGCTGTAGCTTGTCCTGAGTGGGTTCTGCTCTTCCCCCTGTGGGGATAGCCAGACGCAAAGGTCGTGGTTAGGCCGACACCCCGACACCCCGGACACCTGCAGTCACACTGAAACAGCGGGTGCCACATTTATCATGACAGGAACTGCCAGCCCAGTCACCCGTGATGTGTTCTGTGTGTTTCAGCCTCTCCAGTCAATACTGAATCAACAGTGTGATGTTAGGGGATCCATGGTAACTGTCAGTTTAAGTCTCAGGCTAAGGTAAGATTGCTTGACGTGTCATTTCTCCCTCCTAGTCGCCCTTTGAGAGTGGCTAGGCGGTCTGTTAAAGCCGTGTTGGCTGAACCTTATCCTCGGCTCCAGATGTGATGGAGCCGTCACAGTTTGATATATTGTTGAAAAAACGGGATTGGTGATTTAAAATGGGAGCTGCCCTACCGCGATGCTTATCGGCCAACTTAAAACAGAAGCCCTATAATTGAGTGGCCAAACTAGCCAATGTCTGAGAGAGCGGGAGATTGTCAGGGAGAAAGAGATTGGTACCAGAGTCATAGCCTGCATCCTAATGAATTCCCCCCCCCCCCCCCCCCCCGATACGTTGTCAGGTAATACAATGCTGACAAAGGAATGAAATGGACTTGGACAGTTGTTTTTCATTATTTTTTTTCGGTGCGAGACTTTGCGTTGAGCCGCCATAGATGTTGCTATTAGTGCTTTGTCTTCCCTGTTGGTGCTGTGGCCCTCACCAACGGGCTCATGGGGTGTAATAGACTTTGCGTTGAGCCGATCACTGCACCTTCCATCAATGACCTGTAATACTAATAACTGCCCTATACTGCATTAGCACTATGTACACCTCTGAACAGCACTATGTGCTCTATTCCTCCCTCTGCATCTATGGATACAGGTAACTGCCAAAATAATGTTAACCGTTGAGTAAATGAGGGATACAAAGTGTATTAAAAGCAGGTGCTTACACCGGTGTGGTTCCTGAGTTGATTAAGCAATTAACATCCCATCATGCTTAGGGTCATGTATAAAATAAATGGTTTTATGTTTACTGTATTTATATTGTGTATGTTGACTGTGTGTCTGTATTCTGTCTGTAGATTGTCTACTGCTGGCAGCACCTGTGTAGATGTAATTGGCCAAAAAAATGATTCTGATTCAGAGTTTGATGGCATTGGATCAGTTTGGTAAATTGAGCAGCTAGCTACTTGGAACTGTAAATTAAACATGATCTCTCGCCCTTCTTGGATGGGATTGGAGAACGGAGTGTGTATGTGTGTGCTGTTTTTGATTGCAACACATTTTTCTGAGCAGTCACATTTCCCCCCACACACATACAACCATTTATTTCAATGGGACAGGATCCAGGGCAATGTGTAGTCAGTGTGTTGGGGGCGGTGGCATACATGAATACAGAACAGTTACTATGTCCAAACATCTCAGAGGATGACCTTCATGTCTCCTGAATGTCGGCAAAAATGTCTGAAATGGCCCACCCGGCGTGAAAAATATGAGAAACGGTGACATACACTCTGAACGACCTAAAATGGTGAGTCCCATATTGGTCTTTCAGTCAGTCCAACCCAAACTGTACTGTGCGGTAGGCTAATAGTAGGCCTACTATTGAAACGTAAGTTAGGCTTTTAAGTGAGTATTTATTTTTTATCATGTCTTCGCTCTCAGCCACAATCTTTACATAAAAACAACAAAAATGTATGTTCTAACTCAACAACAAAGCTTGAACCACATCGGGAGACCATTTTTAAGGTCTGGGAAAAATCTAAGAAATTACTTTTACCCTTTCAATTCAAGTGTGCTGACACCTAGCTCTGTTGTTTGGTTAGCTGTTTCTGTCACATGAGATGGAGTTTGCAAAAGAAATTACCTCTGGATTGAGGTTGAGGTTTTTGAGAGAGCCTTTCCATCTACCAGAAGACGGTTAGGTCTATCATTATCATCGCTATATTGTTCCTGTTCCTTAATTGTTTGAAACCTGGACGTTTGACTTCCTATTATGAAGCGTGTCTTAGCTTGCTTCAAAGCAGCCTATAGCCACAATCCCACCATGGAAATGTAGGCCTACTGCCGTGTGCACATTGCTGCGCCTAAAATGTGAAGAAATAATCCACATTTTTAAGCTAAACATCGTGATCTGTTCCATCTGTCTTATTAATTGATATGGCGTCTACTTCCATCACACTACTGTGATACATATCAGTGGGGATTAAGAAGGGAGTATACGCAATGCCCACTGAAAGACAAGTGGGTAATCGGCGTATGCCTGCGTATATCCTCTACTACACCATTGGGATGCAGTCCACCACTTTAGAAGTACAGCCGAATGGTGAACAGCCCATCGAGTGTCATTTGCTTCCCATCAAATCTCATAATCTTCAATTTCCGCCCAGGTCCTGGGTCGCTTGAGAAAGGTATTATTGCCCCAGTCATCCTTGTGGATGACTTCTACCTATATCATAGTATTTTGAGGGGTTGAATTGGCCTTTTGCACCACTGTGTTTTTAGAAGCTACAGTATCTGCTTGGGGCGGTAGAGCGTTGGAACAGGAACTGAAAGGTTGCTTGGTCAAATCCCAGAGCTGACAAGGTAGAAATCTGTTACTCTGCCCCTGAACAAGGCAGTTAACCCACTGTTCCTAGGCCGTCATTGTAAATTAGAATTTGTTCTTAACTGACTTGCCTAGTTAAACAAAGGTTAAATAAATACAATAAAACATCTGCTGCTGTGGTTGTCAGCTCGCTAACGGACAGGTTTACTCCTGGGAGGGTGGGAGATAGGACAGAGGTATGTGTGTCTCTGTCTCTCTGTAACCCGATGGGGATGTTCTATCAGATCTGCTGGGTCAGCTAAATAGATCTGTCTCCAAACAGAGGTATAAATGGTTAGAAAGATTTGTCAACTCTATAGTAGAGACCCCTCGCCGGCCTGTGTGTCTCAGCCATTCGAGCGCAAACGGCTGACGGGACCGGGTGTTGGGCTACGGCTTCCATTTGCTCAGTCAGGAAGTACAGTATAGGTGTGTGTTTCTGGTGTTTTTCTGTATTTAGCTTGCATTCCACACACACTGCTTCTTTCACAGACACAAATTATACCACTGAAAACCTAATTGTCATGCTAGGGAGTTTTCTGATGATTCACTGGACTTAAGGCCTTAACCTTGGCTGCCATTGGGGTGCAGGCGAGACCCGAGAGCTGTAGCTAGCTTCAGGTTTTACAATGGGATTTAGGGCCACTGGCCTGGGTATTAGCAAGAATCTTGGCTTACTGGTCGGTCTCACTAATGATGTGACTGTGCCGCGGTGAGTCACTAGGTCTTAATTCTCAGTGACTCAGCAGGGCTGCCACTAGACCACTC
This sequence comes from Salvelinus sp. IW2-2015, assembly GCF_002910315.2. Lineage (NCBI taxonomy): Eukaryota > Metazoa > Chordata > Actinopteri > Salmoniformes > Salmonidae > Salvelinus > Salvelinus sp. IW2-2015. Next base: position 2,476,020 of record NC_036869.1, on the reverse strand, counting down.
CACCCTTTGGACAAGGGCACGTCCAAGGACACTTTGTTCAGCATTACTAATGCATGTTGTTTAACTTGCTCTGAAAATACTACATTCATACTGTTCAGCTACAGGCAACGATATGTCGGTCCTTGCAACTCTATTGCTCATCATGTAAGGTCTACTGTACTGCATAAGGGTTATTTGATCTTGTACATATTTGCAGCTAAAAGCTGAATTGCAGTACAAAAAAACAAGATTTAGATGGGTTGAAAATGAAGTGTCTAGTTGTGTCTAGGCAACACGGATCTGCATTATGTTTGATGGTGTATGGTCATTCAGTTGATCTGGGAGAGGGTTTGGGTACAGCCTGAGTCGTGTCCACGTGCATGTAGCAATAGGCCTTATATTTCCCTCACTTCATGAGGTTAACAGCATCCATGCCCTTAAACAAGGAGTTGTTTGTGACTTGTTTTATGTCAACTGATCAAGCCCGTCAGGAGGCTATTCTCTATCCAGTTTGAATGGGATTGTTTGTTTAGACGTCTGTTCTGACGTAAGAGCCGCTTCTCTGTTTGTCCCTCTTTATCTACTGCGCTGAATCAATTTTCCACCTCGTATTCCCTCACCAAATAGTTGTTTTTAACATGACAGTGTGTGTTGTCTTTCTCTGAATGCTGCCTCTTTGAGTCGTTGATCAGCCCCAATAATGTTCGCCTAAGATAAGGTTAGTTAGCGTGCGCTCTCACCTCAAGGCGATGACAGCTGGCTCTTCAAAAAACAAGTCAGAATATCACTGTTCAGTGTATCCACCAGTAGCTGAGGGCATGTTTGTTCTTTGAGAGGTCGCTGTTGGGTTGGCCTTTTCCATGTAAAACCAATGGAAACCACTAATTTCCTCTTTCCATTACAGAACTCTTCCATTTCTCTGGGAATGTTTGTGTTTTTGATATTATGACACACTCATGCACAAACACACCCCGTAGGGTTGATATGTTGAGGCCTTTGCCAGTGAGGCACTGGTACTGAATAGAGACAATGGATGGAGGAGAATGTGGTGTTTTCTCATGGGTCACAGTGGGGTACGCAAGAGAAACAGAAGAACGTTTCTTACCCTGTGTAGGGGAATGATTCTCCCTGATTCACCCATTAGTGACAGATGGGGCTCACAGGAAACTGGAGCAGATGAGAGACAATTCAACTGACTTTAAAAGTTACAGTAACCCTTTATTATACACAGTCCTATTCCAGCTAGCATTCAACTCAATTGTTATCTTCTGTACTGTACCGTAACATTTTACGATGTGCAGAGTGGACTGTTAAAGAAAGAGTAACTTTGGTTGCTGTGTGAATTGTGATTGGTCACTCAATGTGAATGGATCTCTTGTTTTCTGCAGGAGTTGGAGAGGGTGACGTCATTACAAACCAATCTACAGCTGGCTGCAGTGATCTGCACCAATGCTAGGAGGTAAGTACTCAGATGTGACCCACCCTCCCTCTCAAAGCTTGTTCTCTTCCATTGGGGATGCTTGTGGTTGAATATTCCTCTCAGCATTAAGCCTGCTAATTAATATCATTCCCACTGTGTACATGTACAACAAGTTTACCTGTTCTTCAATTCAGTCAGAGTTGCGAAGCATTTTGAGACTACTCTTAACAGAACTGTGCCAGGATGGTAAATGTTTCATGATGTCACTTCCTGGTTCCAGGCAGCTGAGTATTTCAAAGGAGGACTTCACCGAGGCCAGCCTGGGGCTCCTAGCCAATCAGAGGAGGAGACACCTGCTCACAGGGCTGCTGAAGTCACTGAGGACTATCAAGACCCTGGTAACTGTCCAAGTCACCTTGTTGCTTTAAATCCTGATACAGACATATTGATATCTATATGCAACACAATTCAGTTGTGGGATGTTACTTATTTTGTAATTGAGTGTCAACATTTAGGTTGTGGTTCTTGATAAAGATGACCATGCGGCCCTTCATTCGACTCTGAGGAAGTAGATAAACTTGTGGATACCATTTTTATGTCTCTGTCCAGTATGAAGGAAGTTAGAGGAGGTTGGTGAGCCAATGCTAACTAACGTTAGCATAATCTTAACAAGACTTCATAATTTCGCTAAGGCTAGTTAGCAGTTGTGCTAGTTAACAACTTACTTCAAACTGCACACAGAGACTTAGAAATAGTATCCACTAGTTCATCTGACTCTGGGTAAGTAGATAAAGGCCCTAATTGCCAAAATCCCGAAGTATCACTTGAACTGTTTCGCTTGTTGTTTTACAGCAAAGGACTGATGTTCGACTCAGTGAGATGCTGGAGGTAAGAGACTCACTCACGGGGGCTTTAGGAAGCTGAGTTTAGATGAAGCTCGGTTATTAAATTCAGATCGTCATGAATCCCTGAATCCCATTTGTAATGGCAGACCATCCTTGACTCATTCCTGCTAATGTCACCATAGCCATAGATTTCAGTAGATTGTAAGGCTAGCGACAGATAAACAAATGAGAAGTATTTAGTTGTAGCCCATAGGATCGAAAAGAGCTGACGCTCTGAGTTATCCCACCAAGACCAAGCTACATACTACATGTAGCCCATGTTAGAGTAATGGGTTTAGTAGTGGTTATGAAACTTTTTTTTCAGTCTGGCTTACTTCAACACAATATGTTTGAATATTCTTGTATACACGAAAATATGTACTAATCAGGAAGTTAGCCCTAGTCTTTAACCAACCAAATGATGTTTGACAGAGTCAGTTTAATGTCTGATATTCTCGTTCTTGGTTTGTGTCTCTCTCTGTCCTGTAGGAGGAGGACTATCCTGGTGCTATCCAGTTGTGTCTGGAATGTCAGAAGGCTGCCAGCACATTCAAACACTACAGCTGCATAAGGTATGTTAAGATTACAACTACTACAGCACATTCAAACACTACAGCTGCATAAGGTATGTTAAGATTACAACTACTCGAATCAAATAAAATGATATCTGTCACATGTGCCGAATACAGTGAAATGCTTACTTACAAGCCCTTAACCAACAATGCAGAAAATACAAAAAAAAAGTAAGAGATAATAATTAAAGAGCAGCAGTAAAATAACAATAGTGGGGCTATATACAGGGTGTTACGGTACAGAGTCAATGTGGAGGCTATATACAGGGTGTTACGGTACAGAGTCAATGTGGAGGCTATATACAGGGTGTACCGGTACAGAGTCAGTGTGCAGGGGCACCGGTGTCAAGGTAATTGAGATAATTATGTACATGCAGGTAGGGTTATTAAAGTGGCTATGAATAGATAATAACAGAGAGTAGTAGCAGCGTAAAAGAGAGAATGGTACCAGAAAACTTGTGTGCATTACAGAGATCATACGTTTCCTGTAGTTCTTGACCAGGTTTGCACACACGCGCAGGATTTTGCCCACTCCTCCATACAGACCTTCTCCAGATCCTCAGGTTTTGGGGCTGTCGCTGGCAAACGGACTTTCAGCTCCCTCCAAAGATTTTCTATTGGGTCAGGTCTGGAGACTGGGCAGCCACTCCAGACTGAGGCATGCTTCTTAGCGGAGGCAACATCCTTAGTTGCCCTGCTGTGGTGTTTCCGGGTCGTTGTCATGCCTGGAAGAACAGCCACGACCCCTTCTTCATGCTCTACTGAAGGAAGGAGGTTGTCTGCCAAGATCTCCGCGATACATGGCCCCATCCATCCTCCCCTCAAAGTACGGTGCAGTCCGTCCTGTCCCTTTGCAAGAAAAGCAACCCCAAAGAAGATGTTTCCACCTCCATGCTTCACGGTTGGGATGGTGTTCTTGGGGTTGTACTCATCCTTCTTCTTCCCGAGAAAACACGGCGAGTGGAAGTTTAGGAACCGAAAAGCTCTATTCTTTGTCTCATCAGACCAACATGACGCTTCTCCTCTCCTCTGGATCATCCAGATGGGTCTTGGCAACTTCAGACGGGCCTGGCACATGCGCTGGCCTTGAAGCAGGGGGACCTGCGTGCTGCAGGACTTAATTCCATACGGCATGGTTGTTACTCAATGGTTCTTTATGAGGGGAGTCCCAGCTCTCTTCAGGTCATTGACCAGGTCCTGCCGTGTAGTTTGGGCTGAATCCGCTCACCTTCCTCATGATCATTGAGCACCCACGAGTGACGATCTTGCATGAGCCCAGAACGAGGGTGATTGACCCGTCATCATTGAACTTCTTGCATTTTCTAATATTGCGCCAACCACAGTTGTGCCTTCTCACCAAAGCTGCTGCCTATTTGTCCTGTAGCCCAATCCCCAGCCTTGTCAGTCTACAATTGTATCCTGATGTCCTTACACAGCTCTCTGGTCTTGGCCATTGTGAGAGGTTGGAAGTCCTGTCTATGATTGAGTAGTGTGGACAGGTGTCTTTTATACAGGTAACGAGTTCAAACAGGTGCAGTTTAAATACAGGTAATGAGTGAAGAAAGAGGGCTTCTTAAAGAAAAAACAACAGGTCTGTGAGACCCGAATTCTTACTGGTTGGTCAGGTGATCAAAAACTTATGTCACTGCAATAAAATGCAAATTAATTACTTCAAATCATAACAATGTGACTTTTCTGGAATTTTGTTAGAATTCCGTCTCTCAACAAGTTGAAGTAGGTACCTCTGATAAAAATTAACGACCCTCTAACATGCTTGTAAAGTAGGCAAAACCTGCAAAATCGCAGTGTATCAAATACTTGTCTCCCCACTGATGTGGTATAGAAATGTAGATAAATGGCATGCTGAGCTGTAAGAGGTCAATGATGGCATGTGTGGTGAGAAGCAGTTTGACCCCACGTCCTGCTGCTGTAGCTTGTCCTGAGTGGGTTCGCTCCTTCCCCCTGTGGATGCAAGACGCACAAGGTCGGGTTAGGGACCCCGAACCCCAGAACCTGGCAGTCACAACTGAACAGCGGTGCCAACAATTTATCAATGACAGGAACGCCACCCAGTCAGCCGGATGTTGTTCTGTGTGTTTACAGCCTCTCCAGTCAATACGACAACAGTGTGATGTTTAGGGGATCCATGGTAACTGTCAGTTAAGTCTCAAGGCTAAGTAAGATTGCTTGACGTGTCATTTCTCCCTCCTAGTGCCTTTGAGAGGCTAGGCGTCTGTTAAAGCCGTGTGGCTGAAACCATTATCCTCGGCTCCAGATGTGGGAGCCGCACAGTTTGATATATTGTTTGAAAAAACGGGATTGGTGATTTAAAAAATGGGAAGCTGCCCTACCGCGATGCTTATCGGCCACTTAAAACAGAAGCCCTAATATTAGATGGCCAAACTAGCCAATGTCGAGAGAGCGGGACATTGTCAGGGCAGAAAGAGATTGGTACCAGAGTCATAGCCGCATGCCTAATGAATTACCCCCCCCCCCCCGATACGTTGTCAGGCTAATACCATGCTGACAAAGGAATGAAATGGACTTGGAAGTGTTTTTTTCATTATTTTTTTCGGTGCGAGACCTTTGCCGTTGAGCCGCCATAAGATGTTGCTATTATGCTTTGCTCTTCCTTGTGGGTTGCTGTGGCCTCACCAACGGGCTCATGGGGTGTAATAGACTTGCGTTGAGCCGATACACTGCATCCCTTCCATCAATGACCTGTAATACTAATAACCTGCTATAACGCATTACACTATGTACCACCTCTGAACAGCCACTATGTGCTCTATTCCTCCCTCTGCATCTATGAACAGGTACTGCAAAATAATGTTAACCGTTGAGTAACATGAGGGATACAAAGTGGTATTAAAAAGCAGGTGCTTCACACGTGTGGTTCCATAGAGTTGATTAAGCACCAATTAACACCATCATGCTTAGGGTCATGTATAAATCAATGGTTTTTATGTTTACTGTATTTATATTGTGTAATGTTGACTGTGATGCTTGTATTCTGTCTGTAGATTGTCTACTGCTGCAGGCACCTGTGTTAGAGTGTAATGCCAAAAAAATGGATTCTGATTCAGTAGTTTGATGGCATTGGCATCAGATTGGTAAATTGAGCAGCTAGCTACTGGAACTGTAAAATTAAACATGATCTCTCGACCCTTCTTGGATGGGATTGAGAACGGAGTGTGTATGTGGTGCGTTTTTGCTGCAAACACATTTTTCTGACGCAGTCACATTCCCCCCACACACATACAACATTTATTTTCAATGGGACAGGATCCAGGGCAATGTGTAGTCAGTGTGTTGGGGAGCGGTGGCATACATGAATCAGAACCAGTTACTCATGTCCAAACATCTCAGAGGATGACCTTCATTCTCCTGAAATGTCGGCAAAAATGTCTGAAATGGCCACCCGCGTGAAAAATAGAGAAACGGCTGACATAAACACTCTGAACGACCTAAAATGGTGAGTCCCATATTCTTCAGTCAGTCCAACCAAACGTACTGTGCGGATAAGGCTAATAGTAGGCCTACCTATCGAAACGTAAGTTAAGGTTTTAAGTGAGTATTTATTTTTAATCATGTCTTCGCCCAGCACAAATCTTTACATAAAAACAACAAAAATGTATGTTCAACTCAACAACAAAGCTTGAACCACATCGGGAGACATTTTAAGGTTCTGGGAAAAAATCTAAGAAATTAACTTTTACCCTTCAAATCAAGTGTGCTGAACACCTAGCTCGTTGTTTGGTTAGCTGTTTCTGACACAATGAGAGGAGTTTGCAAAAGAAATTACCTCTGGATTGGAGTGAGGTTTTGAGAAGAGCCTTCCCATCTACCAGAAGAACGGTTAGTCTATCAATTATCATTCGCTATATGTTCCTGTTCCTTATTGTTTGAACCTGGACGTGACTTCCTATTATGAAAGCGTGTCTTACTTGCTTCAAAGCAACCTATAGCCAGCAATCCCACCATGGAATGTAGGCCTACCTGCCGTGTGGCACATTGCTGCGCCTAAAATCGTGAAAGAAATAAAATCCATAACATTTTTTTAAGACTAAACATCGTGATCCTGATTCCATTGTCTTTGATTAATTGTATGGCGTCTACTTCCATCAGCACTACCTGTGATCACATATCGTGGGGATAACAGGGAGTATAACGCAATGCCCCCTGAAAGACAAGTGGGGGTAACGGCGTATGCCTGCGTATATCCTCTCTACACCATGGGATGCAGTCCACCACTTTAGAAGTACAGCGAATGGTGAAACAGCCCTCGAGGTCCTTTGCTTCCCTCAAATCTCAATAACATCTTCAATTCCGCCCAGGGTCCCTGGGTCGCTTGAGAAAGGTATTAATTGCCCCAGTCATCTTGTGGATGACTCTACCTATACATAGAATTTGAAGGGTTGAATTGGCCTTTTGCACCACTGATGTTTTAAGAAGCTACAGTATCATGCTTGGGGCGCGGTAGAAGCGTTGGAACAGGAACTGAAGGTGCTTGGGGGTCAAATCCCAGATCTGACAAGCGTAGAAATCCTCGTTACTTTACTCTGCCCTGAACAAGGCAGTTAACCCACTGGTTCCTAGGCCGTCATTGTAAATTAGAATTGTTCTTAACTGACTTGCCTAGTTAACAAAGGTTAATAATACAATAAAACATCTGCTGCTGTGGTTGTCAGCTCGCTACGACAGGTTTACTCCTGGGAGGCGTGGGAGATAGGACAGAGGTATGTGTGTCTCTTGTCTCTCTGAACCCGATGAGGAGTTCCTATCAGACTGCTGGGTCAGCTAAATAGATCATGCTCTCCAATACAGAGGTATAAATGGTTTAGAAAGATTTGTCAACCAAAATATAGTCAGAGACCCTCGCCGGCCTGTGTGTCTCAGCCATTCGAAGCGCCAAACGGCTGACGGGACCCGGGTGTTGGCTACGGGCTTTTCCATTTGCTCAGTCAGCGAAGTACTATAGGTGTGTGTTCGGTGTTTTTCTGTATTTAGCTGCATCCACACACACTGCTTCTTTCCACAGACACAAATTATACCACTGAAAACCTATTGTCATCGCTAGGGAGTTTTCTGATTGATTCACTGGGCCTTAAGGCTTAACCTTGGCTGCCATTGGGTGCAGGCGAGACCGAGAGCTGTAGCTAGCTCAGGTTTTACATGGAATTATTAGGCCACTGCCTGGGTATTAGGCAAGATCTTGGGCTTACTGGTCGGATCTCACTAAATGATGTGACTGGTGGCGGTGAGTCACTAGGTCTTTAATCATCTCAGGACTCAGCACAGAGCTGCCAACTAGACACCACTCCACCCTTTGGACAAGGCACGTCCAAGGACACTTTGATTCAGCAATTACTCATGCATGTTAGTTTAACTTGACTCATGAAAATACTACACTTCATACTGTTTAGCTACAGGCAACGATATGTCGGTCCTTGCAACTCTATTGCTACATCATTAAGGTCTACTGTACTGCATAAGGGCTTATTTATCTTGTACATATTTGCCAGCTAAAGCTGAATTTGCAGTACAAAAAAACAAGATTTAGATGGGTTGAAAATGAAGTGTCTAGTTTGTGTCTAGCGCAACACGAGATCTGCATTATGTTAGAAGGTGATATGGTCCATATCAGTTGCATCTGGGAGAGGGTTTGGTACAGTCCTGAGTCGTGTCCACTGCATGTGCATAGGCCTTATATTTCCCCACTTCAATGAGGGTTAACAGCATCCATGCCCTAAACAAGGAGTTGTGGACTTGTTTTACGTCAACTGATCAAGCCCGTCAGGAGGCTTATTCTCTACTCAGTTTGAATGGGATTGTTTGTTTAGACGTCTGTTCTGAACGTAAGAGCCGCTTCTCTGTTTTGTCACCTCTTTATCTACTGCGCTGAATCAATTTCCACCTCGTATTCCCTCACAAATAGTTGTTTTACATAGACAGTAGTGTGTCTGTCTTCTCCTGAATGCTGCCTTCTTGAGTCGTTGAGCACCCCAATAAGTGCCTCAAGAAAAGGTCTAGTTAGCGTCGCTCTCACCTCAAGGCGATGACAGCTGGCTCTTCAAAAAACAAGTCAGAATATCACTGATTCGCTGTATCCACCAGTAGCTGAGGGCATGTTTGTTCTTTGAGGGTCCTGTTGGGTTGGCCTTTCCATGTAAAACAATGGAAACCACTAATTTCCTCTTCCATTACAAACTCTTCCATTCTCTGGCATGTTCTGTGTTTTGACTATTATGCACACATCAATTGCAAACACACCCCGTAGGGTTGATATCTTGCATGGCTTTGCCCAGTGAGGCACTGGTCACTGGAAATAAGAAGACAATGGTGAGCGAGAATGTGGTTGTTTTTCCTCATGGGTCAGCAGTGGGGTACGCAAGAGAAAACAGAAGAACGTTCTACCTGTGCTAGGGAAATGATTTCTCCACCTGATTCCCCCATTAGTGACCAGATGGGGCTCACAGGAAACTGGAGCAGATGAAGACAATCAACTGACATTTAAACAGTTACAGTACCTTTATTCATACACAGTCCATATTCAGCTAGCATTCAAATACTCATTGTCTATACTTCTTGTCTGCTAAACCGTAACATTTTACGATGTGCAGAGTGGCGACTGTTAAAGAAAGAGTAACTTTGGTTTGCTGTGATGATTTGTGATTGGTCATCCTGTGAATGGATCTCTTGTCTGCAGGAGTTGGAGACGGGTGAACGTCAATCTACAAACCAACTCAACAGCATGGCGCAGTGATCTGCACAATGCTAGGAGGTAAGTACTCAGATGTGACCCACCTCCCCTCTCACAGCTTGTTCTCTTCCATTGGGGATCTGGTGCTTGAATATTCCTCTCAGCATTAAGCATGCTAATTAAATATCATCCTGTGTACATGTCAACAAGTTACCCTGTCTCTTCATTTCAGTCAGAGTTGCGAAGCATTTTGAGAACACTCTTAACAGAACGTGCAGGAAGTCAAATGGTTTTCATGATGTCACTCCTGGTTCCAAGGCAGCTAGAGTATTTCAAAGGAGGACTTCATCCGAGGCCAGCCTGGGGCTCCTAGCCAATCAGAGGAGGAGACAACCTGCTCACAGGGCTGCTGAAAGTCACTGAGGCTATCAAGACCCTGGTACTGTCCAAGCACCTTGGTGCTTTATCCTGATAACAGCATAATTGAATATCTATAATGCAACACAATCAGTTGTGGGATGTTACTTTTTGTAATTGAGTGTCCAACATTTAGGTTGTGAGTTCTTGATAAAGATGACCATGCGGCCTTCCATTCGACTCTGAGGAATAGATACTTGGGAATACCATTTTTTGAGTCGTCCAGTATGAAGAAGTTAGCGGAGGTGGTCGAGGCCAATGCTAACTAACGTTAGCATAATCTAACAAGACTTCATAATTTTCCGCTAGGGGGGGAACGGCTAGTTGCAGTGTGCTAGTATTAACCTTATTCAAACTGCAAACAGAGACTTAGAAATAGTATCCACTAGTTCAATCTGACTCGGGTAAGTAGAAGGCCCTAATTTGCCCAAAATCCGAAGTATCACTTGAACTGTTTCGCTTGTTGTTTTAACAGCAAAGGACTGAATGTTCGACTCAGTGAGAATGCTGGAGGTACAGCAGACTCACTCCGGGCGGCTTTAGAAGCCGAGTTTTCGATGAAGCTCGGTTATTAAATTCAGATCGTCATGAAAACGCCTGAACATCCCATTTGTAATGGCAGACCACCTTGACTCATTCTGCTAATCGTCACCATAGCCATAGATTTCAAGTAGATTGTAACGGCTAGCGACAGATAAACAAATGAGAAGCTATTCTGTTGTAGCCCATAGGATCGAAAAGAGCTGAACGCTCTGAGTTATCCCACAAGACCAAGCTACATACTACACTGTGCCGCATGTAGAGTATGGGTTTAGTAGTGGTTTATCGAAAACTTTTTCAGTCTGGGCTTACTTCAACACATATGTTCTGAAATATTCTTGTATACACGAAAATATGTACTAATCAAGAGGTTAGCCCTAGTCTTAACCAACCAAACATGATTTTGACAGAGTCAGTTAATGTCTGATATTCTCGTTCTTGTTTGTGTCTCCTCTCTGTCCTGTAGGAGGAGGACTATTCCTGGGCTATCTCAGTTGTGTCTGGAATGTCAGAAAGGCTGCCAGCACATTCAAACTACACCGCGCAATAAGGTATGTTAGATTCAAACTACCTACAGAACATTCAAACACTAACAGCTGCATAAGGTATGTTAAGATTCACTACTAGAATCAAATAAAAATGATATCTGTCACATGTGCCGATACAGTGAAATGTTACTTACAAGCGCCTTAACCAACAGCAGACAATAACAAAAAAAAAAGTAAGAGATAATAATAAAGAGCAGCAGTAAAATACATACGTGGGGCTATAGTACAGGGGTGTTACGGTACAAGATCACATGTGGAGGCTATATACGGGTGTTCTCGGTAAGAGTCAATGTGGAGCTATATTACAGGGTGTTACGTACAGAGTCAATGTGGGGGCTATATAAGGGGTAGCGGTACAGAGCCAATGCTGCGAGGCTATATACAGGGGTACCGGTACAGAGTCAATGTGGGAGGCTATATACAGGGTGTTACGGTACGAGTCAATGTGGAGGCTATATACAGGGGGTACCGTACCGAGGGGTACCGGACAAGAGTCAATGTGGAGGCTATATACAGGGGGTACCTGTACAGACAATGTGGAGGCTATATACAGGGGTACCTGTTACAGGTCCAATATGGAGGCTATATACAGGGGTAACCGTTTAAGAGCCATAGGAGGGGCTAATATACAGGGGTACGGTACAGAGTCAATGTGGGCTAATATTACAGGGGGTACCCGGTAAATCAATGGAGCTTTACGACTAAGTCATGTGGAGGCTATATACAGGGGGTACCTGTCAGAGTCAAAGTGCATTAGGGTAAGAGCATTGGATATACAGGGGTGACCTGTACAGAGTCAAATGTGGAGGCTATATATACAGGAGGTACTGTACAGAGTCATGTGGACGGCTAATTACAGGAAGGTACTGTACAATCAATGTGGAGGCTATATACAGGGCTGGTTACGGTACAAGAGCAATGTGGAGGCTATATACAGCGGTTTACGGTACAGGAGTCAATGTGATACTATATACCGGGTGTTACGGTACAGATCCAATGTGGAGGCCTATAATACAGGGTGTTACGGGTACAGAGTCAATGTGGAGCTATATACAGGGTGTTAGTTACAGAGTCAATGGTGGAGGCTATATACAGGGGGTAATGGTACAAGTCCAATGTGGCAGGCTATATACAGGGTGTTACGGTAGCAGAGTCATGTGGAGGCTATATACATGCGGTGTTTACGGTAACAGAGTC
>NC_036869.1:2457712-2463735 GCF_002910315.2 Salvelinus sp. IW2-2015 | reverse complement strand
GTCAATGTGGAGGCTATATACAGGGGGTACCGGTACAGAGTCAATGTGGAGGCTATATACAGGGGGTACCGGTACAGAGTCAATGTGGATGCTGTATACAGGGGGTACCGGTACAGAGTCAATGTGGAGGCTATATACAGGAGATACTTGTTTCTCACAAGTGTAGCAGGTTGTGAACCCTGCAACAACGTTTCCACTCCGAGAATGAGAACGGTAAATTACTGTAATTAGTACATGCATTAACAGAAATGAATGTAACCAAATGACAGGGATTGACTGTTTTACAAACAGTAGGCTACCACATGGGCATTCATAAAAGTGCCTTGTGGGCCGACACTGTATAGCCTAGGCTACTATTCTACTTTGCAAGGCGGCATATCTGCCAGGACCGGGCATGATCAGTGTTGATTAGTCTGTAAATTATGAAAAGATTCTGTATCAAATTATACCATGTTGGCAAGGATTTGACACAACATTAGCGCATTATAGGCCTGAGAGTCAGAACAACCTTGTTGAATAATTGATGAATAGTCAGACACATCCAACTTAAAAAAAAAAAAGAAAACCAATTAATTTATATACTACCAAGCAATGAAAACATGCATTGTATAAAAGAAAGTCCAAACATCAAAACATTTTTTACTGACGTGCCATAGCCTATAGCGCTCATTGATGCTTTAAAAGGTTTATGGTTGCTACTCAGAGAAAGTGCTGGAATTAAAGTAGCTTCCAACAGAATTTAACTGTACAGGCTTTTAACTGTGGATTATAAATTCCACCCCTTTTCCCATCCCAAAACCTTTGTGTTTTACGGACAGTAAATGGACATTTGCTAATGGGTTCACACCTTCTCATATTGTGGGCTTTAAAACCATTAGTGTGATAATGTATGTTTTGTAATGTACTGAAGACCGACAGACAGACGGACGGACAGGGTTCGTGTTCAGACTTGTGAAATAGCATTATGTTAGGTTACTTAATGACCGTTTTACCAGGGCCAGACTCATCTCCCCCTCTCTCTCCCCTCTCCACCCCTCTCCACCCCTCTCCCCCCTCCACCCTCGTCCCCTCTTTCCCCCTTTCCAGTGTGCGTTGGTGTGCAACAACAAAAACAGTCATGGTATTTGATTTGAGCGACAGACTGCTGTGTGTGATCACAAGTTGCACGACGCAGTTGAAATGGTGGTCATGCCTCAAATCGATAAGCCCCGGACATCAATTTGGCCTGTCAGTTATATAATTAGGCTGTCCCTGTGGGTGGGGCGCGAGCATGCATTCTTCACTGTTTCTCGCTTCTTTAATTACCGCTATTCTGTCATTGTCTCTCACTCTTCTCATCTCTCTTCTTTCTCTCTCTCATTCCCTCATCTCTTTCCTTTCCTTATTCAGAAACTATCCTACCGATCCTTGACTTCGGCAATGTAATTTACAAAAATAGCCCCCAGCACTCACTCAGCAACCTGGGATGTAGTCTATCACAGTGCCATCCGTGTTTGTTCACCAAAAGCCCCTTATGCTACCCCACCACTGCGACCTGTATGCTCTCGTCTGGCTGGCACTCGCTTCATATTCGTGCGCCAAACCCACTGGCTCCAGTCATCTATAAGTCTTTGCTAGGTAAAGCCCCGCCTTATCTCAGCTCACTGGTCCCATAGCAACACACACGTAGCACGCGCCCCAGCAGGTATATTTCACTGGTCATCCCCAAAGTCAACACTTCCTTGGCCGCCGTCCTTCCAGTTCTTTGCTGCCAATGACTGGAACGAATTGCAAAAAATCTGTGAAGCTGGAGTCATATCTTCCTCTCTAACTTTAAGCATTAGCTGTCTGAGCAGACTTACGATCACTGTAGCTGTACACAGCCAATCTGTAAATAGCGTTCCAACTCCTCATCCCCATAGTATTACTTACCCTCTTGCTCTTTTGCACCCCAGTATCTCTACTTGCACATCATCATCTGCACATCAATCACTCCAGTATTAATGCTAAATTGTAATTATTTTCACCCTTAGGGCCTATTTATTGCCTACCTCCCTACTCTTCTACATTTGCCACACTGCTACATAGATTTTTTCTATTTTTTTCTATTTTTTATTTTCTGTTATTTGGACTGTATGTTTGTTTATGTGTAACTCTGTTGTTTTGCGCACGGCTTTGCTTTATCTTGGCCATGTCGCAGCTGTAAATGAGAACTTGTTCTCAACTGCCTAGCCTGCTTAAATAAAGGTGAAAAAAATAAATCCTATCTCTTTCTTATTCCCCCTCCCTTTCTTATTCCCCCACCCTTATTTCCCCTCTCTCTTTCTTATATCTCCCCCCTCTTTTTCTTATTCCCCTTCCCTTTCTTATTCTCCCTTTCTTGTTCCCCCTCTCTATTTCTTTATTATTCTCCCTTTCTTGTTCCCCCTCTCTATTTCTTTATTATTCTCCCTTTCTTGTTCCCCCTCTCTATTTCTTTATTATTCTCCCTTTCTTATTCCCCTTCCTTTTCTTATTCCCCCTCTTTCTTTCTTATTCCCCCTCTTTCTTTCTTATTCCCTCTTTCTTTCTTATTTTTCCCCTCTCTCTTTCTTATTCCACTTCCCTTTCTTATTCTCTTTCTTATTCCCCTTCTCTCTTTCTTTTTTATTCTCCCTCTCTCTGATGTTTGCCTCTATGCCAGTCAACGATTTACAGAGCTCTCTTCCTCCTCTTCTAGTTACTGACTGGTGCGGCCAGTCTCTCATTTTATCAGCCTTCAACTAGCCATATCTGTTCAGCCAGATATCTGCTTCTCTGTCCCGCTCTGTGTGAGGGATTCACTCTCTGCCAGCTCATGGAAGCCACCTTCCCCAGTCTGTTTATCATGCCCCCTCTCCCTCCTCCTCTCCTCCTCATTAATTATCCTCCATTGTTGAGTTGTGCGTGCCAGTGCTTCCGCTAGGAAGATTTAGCACCAGACAAGTGACCGGGAAGATTGTAACTTATCGGACATTTGACCGGTCATCCATATGCATTTGGGTGCGTAAAAACCAATGATGTAAAACGTGTTTCCGCCCGGTCTCGAACCGGGGACCTTTTGCGTTAAGGCGTCCACACACTCAGCCAGCGCCATCAATAAACAAGGGATAATGAGCCACATTTACATGTCCTTTAAAAACAGCCTATAACCAATTACATTGAAACACAAGGATAGTGTTTTGTATTGCATATGCAAAACTGTAGCCAATTCATTGGTTTTTACTTTCCTGAAACAACAATTGTACACGGTTCAGCTGTTGGAGAATTGAGCACTAAATGCATCAGGAGTCCATTGTATGATGTTATTTGAAAATCCATCTAAAGGAAAAAGCTAAGGCCTAACCCCGGAGAGAGGGGGAGAGCGATGCCGGCATCATGCTACGTCACCGACGTGCTTTTCTTTCAGATAGGCTACTGTGTCTGCTATATAGATATAGGCGTACAGGAGGGTAAATCGTAAATTTTCGTAATCTTTTTTGTCTTCCATTTAAAAAAAATTAAGATAAGCATTATATTGTTAGATTATACAGAGCACACAATTAAAACGACAGATTGAACTTAATTTAGACAAAAAATAGTTATCAACAGAATGAAACATAACACGTGTTTGCATATTTAAAGAACTGGTTTGGATGAATAAATAGGCCTACAATAATAATGATATACAAGAATAATAATTATAAAACAAATGATTTATAAATCCCCCCCAGAAAAAAAAAGGTTCCAAAATTGCACCCTACCCGAATAACGATTTGCAGAGTAGCCTAATAATTCTGCTTTGAAATTTGATAAATTTGTAAACCCTTTTTTTTTTTTTTTTTTTATGTCCCTTGAATGTTTTGGTACACCTACTGGAGAGCTCTTTTTTATTTAGACTCATTTAGCATCATTCACACCCTCTTAAGCCTTAGCCCCACCCATCTCTTTAAGGATTCACATGTCTTTATGAAAAAGTATAAACACAAAAACAACAGGTTGCATGACATCAGCAGCCTGGTGGTCCAAAATAGCATAACTGGTGTATTTTAACACCAATAAACTCATCTGTTTAAACATGTATTTAGTATATGTCAATCTAGGAAACCAGGCAACGAAAAGCTACTTTCTAAAACAATGTTTTGGTTCATTTCTTGCTTGTTAGCTGGCTAACCAGTTCAAATAATGACCATGTCATATAGCTGACAACATCTTTAGCTAATTTGTTTTCATTATTACAGGAAAATAAACTTGCAACAAAATTATTATTTACAAGTTAATGGCAAGCTAATTACATAAAGTAACTTATGGTTGTGAGTGTGACAAAATAAAAGCAGGGCATTCTAGAACTTGGACACTCTCGTTGGCCTAACGTTATATACTAATTTGACTTTGGTGCAGGTTCTTCACATTACCGGCTCTAGTAAACACACACTATATCAAATAAGATGAAAGTTTATTTGTCACATGAAAAGGATACAGAAGGTGTAAACGGTACAGTGAAATGGTTACTTGCATAGTGGAGTCTTGTTTAGACATGTAACTAGCTAGCTAAACAATGAACCATAATTCCAACTCATAACATTGCTACCCTGTATTAATCTGCAGGTAGCTAAGGTTAACCAACGAGGTTCAATGTTAGCTTGGTAGCTAACATTAGGCTATAACTAGCAATGCAAATGGCTCTGAGATACGAATGATATTACTATACAAATCATACACGTAAGGTTAGCTAGCGAGCCATCCAGCTAACTTTAGCTAGCTAGCTAACAGTACGCTTTAACTTGCAATGGAAATGACTTTCTAACAAAATTAGAAATGTATAATATCTGACAATCTAGCTAGCTAGAATATTTTACCCGTATACATGGTTGAAGGCTTCTCCCTCTCGGTTGCCCTTAGTTTGAAGATGTGATCCGGAAACAGGTGTTTTATACAACAGCCTTCTGTTTGTTCTCTTTTCGACACTCCGCATATTTGCAATCAAACACCTGAATTTTCTCCTTCACCTTAGCTATCATACTCTGCTTCCACCGGGCATTCCACAGATTTCAAAACTCTGTCCTCCAGAAAGTGGAACGCATTAGCAACACTTTTGCAATTCTTTGGAATATCTTAAAAAAAATAAACACTAAAAAGGATTACCTACACATTCTGTGCATCTCTTGGCATGTCCAGTCCATTCATTATCTCAGCCAATCATGGCTAGCAGTAAGGTTCCTGTCTTTTTCTGTGGAATAACCAACTAGGCTTGTAAATGGCATACAAGTTTGTTATTAAGGCACATGAAAGTTGACATGTTTCCGAAGGCATTTCTGCCAAAAAACGAATTTTGATTGAGAAGAATGTATGTTCAAATGCCTCTCCTGTGAAGTAGTGAGGCATGACATACTCCTAGTATTCTGAAACAAGTCACATTTGCCCGCACCAACGTTATCACCTTTGCCCAGTATAATATTAAAACTTGTCCATTAGCAGGACATTCCTGTTGTAGGCTTTTCACTATAGGCATACTCTAACTTTCATTTTACTTAAATGAAAAAGGTCTCCATTTTTGCAATCAAGTTGCCCAAGGCCTCTCTCTCCCTCTCCCCCTCTCTCCGCTGCAGAACAGTAGCCCAGGCCTCTCTCCCTCTCCCCCTCTCTCCGCTGCAGAACAGTATCCCAAGGCCTCTCTCCCTCTCCCCCTCTCTCCGCTGCAGAACAGTAGCCCAAGGCCTCTCTCTCCCCCTCTCCCCCTCGCTGCAGAAAGTAGCCAAGGCTCTCTCTCCCCTCTCTCCGCTGCAGAACAGTAGCCCAAGGCCTCTCTTCTCCTCTCCCCTCTCTCCGCTGCAGAACAGTAGCCAAAGGCCTCTCTCTCCCTCTCCCCTCTCTCGCTGCAGAAGGTAGCCCAAGGCTCTCTCCCTCTCCCCCTCTCTCCGCTGCGAAACGTAGCCCAAGGCCTCTCTCCCTCTCCCTCTTCCGCTGCAGAACAGTAGCCCAAGGCCTCTCTCTCCCTCTCCCCTCTCTCCGCTGCAGAACAGTACCCAAGGCTCTCTCTCCCTCTC
>NC_036869.1:2448805-2451849 GCF_002910315.2 Salvelinus sp. IW2-2015 | reverse complement strand
TGCATCAGGAGTCCATTGTATGATGTTATTTGAAAATAACACCAAGGCCTCTCTCTCCCCCTCTCCCCCTCTCTCCGCTGCAGAACAGTAGCCCAAGGCCTCTCTCTCCCTCTCCCCCTCTCTCCGCTGCAGAACAGTAGCCCAAGGCCTCTCTCTCTCCCTCTCCCCCTCTCTCCGCTGCAGAACAGTAGCCCAAGGCCTCTCTCTCATCCTCTTTCTTTCTCTCTCTCATTCCCTCATCTCTTTCTCTTTCTTATTCAGAAACTATCCTACCGATCCTTGACTTCGGCAATGTAATTTACAAAATAGCCCCCAGCACTCTACTCAGCAACCTGGATGTAGTCTATCACAGTGCCATCCGTTTTGTCACCAAAGCCCCTTATGCTACCCACCACTGCGACCTGTATGCTCTCGRTGGCTGGCACTCGCTTCATATTCGTCGCCAAACCCACTGGCTCCAGGTCATCTATAAYTCTTTGCTAGGTAAAGCCCCGCCTTATCTCAGCTCACTGGTCACCATAGCAACACACACGTAGCACGCGCTCCAGCAGGTATATTTCACTGGTCATCCCCAAAGTCAACACTTCCTTTGGCCGCCTTTCCTTCCAGTTCTCTGCTGCCAATGACTGGAACGAATTGCAAAAATCTGTGAAGCTGGAGTCATATCTTCCTCTCTAACTTTAAGCATTAGCTGTCTGAGCAGCTTACCGATCACTGTAGCTGTACACAGCCAATCTGTAAATAGCCCGTCCAACTACCTCATCCCCATAGTATTACTTACCCTCTTGCTCTTTTGCACCCCAGTATCTCTACTTGCACATCATCATCTGCACATCAATCACTCCAGTATTAATGCTAAATTGTAATTATTTTCACCCTTAGGGCCTATTTATTGCCTACCTCCCTACTCTTCTACATTTGCACACACTGTACATAGATTTTTCTATTTTTTTCTATTTTTATTTTCTGTTATTGACTGTATGTTTGTTTATGTGTAACTCTGTTGTTTTTTTCGCACGGCTTTGCTTTATCTTGGCCATGTCGCAGCTGTAAATGAGAACTTGTTCTCAACTGGCCTACCTGCTTAAATAAAGGTGAAAAAAATAAATCCCTATCTCTTTCTTATTCCCCCTCCCTTTCTTATTCCCCCACCCTTTCTTATTCCCCCTCTCTCTTTCTTCAAGGCCTCTCTCTCCTCTCCCCTCTCTCCGCTGCAGAACAGTAGCCAGGCTCTCTGCTCTCCTCTCCCCTCTCTCCGCTGCAAGACAGTAGCCCAAGGCCCTTTCTCTCCCTCTCCCCCTCTCTTCCGCTGCAGACAGTAAGCCCAAGGCCTCTCTCTCCTCTCCCCCTCTCTCCGCTGCGAACAGTAGCCCAAGGCCTCTCTTCCCCTCTCTCCGCTGCAGAACAGTAGCCCAAGGCCTCTCCTCCCCTCCCCCTCTCTCCGCTGCAGAACAGTAGCCCAAGGCCTCTCTCTCTCTCTCCCCTCTCTCCGCTGCAGAACAGTAAGCCCAGGCTCTCTCTCTCCTCCCCCTCTCTCCGCTGCAGAACAGTAGCCCAAGGCTTTCTCTCCCTCTCCCCTCTCTCCGCTGCAGAACAGTAGCCCAGGGCCTTCTCTCCCCTCTCTCCGGCTGCAGAAAAGTAGCCCAAGGCCTCTCTCTCCTCTCCCCTCTCTCCGCTGCAGAACAGTAGCCCAAGGCCTCTCCTCTCTCCCCTCTCTCCGCTGCAGAACAGTGCCCAAGGCCTTCTCTCCCTCTCCCCTCTCTCCGCTGCAGAACAGTAGCCCAAGGCCTCTCTCTCCTCTCCCCCTCTCTCCGCTGCAGAACAGTAGCCCAAGGCCTCTCTCTCCCTCTCCCTCTCTCCGCTGCAAGAACAGTAGCCCAAGGCCTCTCCTCCTCTCCCCTCTCTCCGCTGCAGAACAGTAGCCAAGGCCTCTCTTCCCTCCCCCTCTCTCCGCTGCAGAACAGTAGCCCAAGGCCTCTCTCTCCTCTCCCCCTCTCTCCGCTGCAGAACAGTAGCGCCACAAGGCCTCTCTCTCCCCCTCTCTCCGCTGCAGAACAGTAGCCACGCCTCTCTCTCCTCTCCCCTCTCTCCGCTGCAGAACAGTAGCCAAGGCCTCTTCTCCCTCTCCCCTCTCTCCGCTGCAGAACAGTAGCCCAAGGCCTCTCTCTCCTCTCCCCCTCTCTCCGCTGCAGACAGTAGCCCAAGGCCTCTCTCTCTCCCTCTCTCTCTCCGCTGCAGAACAGTAGCCGCAGGCCTCTCTCTCCCCCTCTCTCCGCTGCAGAACAGTAGCCCAAGGCCTCTTCTCCCTCTCCCCTCTCTCCGCTGCAGAACAGTAGCCCAGGCCTCTCTCTCCCCCTCTCTCCGCCTGCAGAACAGTAGCCCAAGGCCTCTCTCTCCCTCTCTCCGCTGTAGAACAGTAGCCCAAGCCTCTCTCTCCTCTCCCCCTCTCTCCGCTGCAGAACAGTAGCCCAAGGCCTCTCTCCCCTCTCTCCGCTGCAGAAACAGTAGCCAAGGCCTCTTCTCCTCTCCCCCTCTCTCGCTTGCAGAACAGTAGCCCAAGGCTCTCTCTCCCCTCTCCCCCTCTCTCCGCTGCAGAACAGTAGCCCAAGGCCTCTCTCTCCCTCTCCCCTCTCTCCGCTGCAGAACAGTAGCCCAAGGCCTTCTCTCCCCTCTCTCGCGCTGCAGAACAGTAGCCCAAGGCTTCTCTCCTCTCCCCTCTCTCCGCTGCAGAACAGTAGCCCAAGGCTCTCTCCCCTCTCCCCCTCTCTCCGCTGCAGAAAGTAGCCCAAGGCCTCTCTCCCCTCTCCCCCTCTCTCCGCTGCAGACAGTAGCAGGCCTCTCTCTCCCTCTCCCCCTCTCTCCGCTGCAGAACAGTAGCCAAGGCCTCTCTCTCCCCTTCCCCCTCTCTCCGCTGCAGAACAGTAGCCCAGGCTCTCTCCCCTCTCCCCTCTCTCCGCTGCAGAACAGTAGCCCAGGCCTCTCTCCCCTCTCCCCCTCTCTCCGCTGCAGCCTTCCATAAGGCCTCTCTCTCCCCGTCTCTCCGC
>NC_036869.1:2441613-2448513 GCF_002910315.2 Salvelinus sp. IW2-2015 | reverse complement strand
ATTTCTCCCCCTCTTTTCTTTTCCCCTGTTCCCTTTCTTATTCTCCTTTCTTGTTCCCCCTCTCTTATTCTTTTATTATTCTCCCTTTCTTGTTCCCCTCTCTATTTCTTTTTATTCTCCCTTTCTTGTTTCCCCCCTCTCTATTTCTTTATTATTCTCCCTTTCTTATTCCCCTCCTTTTCTTATTCCCCTCTTTCTTTCTTTATTCCCCCTCTTTCTTTCTTATTCCCTCTTTCTTTCTATTTTTCCCCTCTCTCTTTCTTATTCCATCCCTTTCTTATTTCTCTTTCTTATTCCCCTTCTCTCTTTCTTTTTTATTCTCCCTCTCTCTGATGTTGCCTCTATGCCAGTCAACGATTTACAGAGCTCTCTTCCTCCTCTTCTAGTTACTGACTGGTGCGGCCCAGTCTCTCTTTTATCAGCCTTCAACTAGCCATATCTGTTCAGCCAGATATCTGCTTCTCTGTCCCGCTCTGTGTGAGGGATTCACTCTCTGCCAGCTCATGGAAGCCACCTTCCCCAGTCTGTTTATCATGCCCCCTCTCCCTCCTCCTCCTCCTCCTCATTTAATTATCTCCATTGTTGAGTTGTGCGTGCCAGTGCTTCCGCTAGGAAGATTTAGCACCAGACAAGTGACCGGGAAGATTGTAACTTATCGGACATTTGACCGGTCATCCATATGCATTTGGGTGCGTAAAAACCAATGATGTAAAACGTGTTTCCGCCCGGTCTCGAACCGGGGACCTTTTCGTTAAGGCGTCCACACACTCAGCCAGCGCCATCAATAAACAAGGGATAATGAGCCACATTTACATGTCCTTTTAAAACAGCCTATAACCAATTACATTGAAACACAAGGATAGTGTTTTGTATTGCATATGCAAAACTGTAGCCAATTCATTGGTTTTACTTTCCTGAAACAACAATTGTACACGGTATAGACAGCGTTGGGAAGCATAGATGAGCCACTAAGGAATTGACCATTCACCGCAGAGTCCCACTCGTGCATAAGAAACAATAACTCTCTCTTGCCCAGCACTCTCCTACCTCTCGCTCGTTGATCATAGCTCTCGATCTACGTTTAGCAAGCAGTACTCATAGATGGCAACTACCTGAGTCCAATAAATCCATTACAGTCGCACTCAACATTTCAACAATCGACAGTATAAAACAAGCGACACACCTATAGCACATCGGCGGTAAATATCGACATAACCAAGTCTACGATCGCGGTCTTCAGGACAAGTGCGCAACAACAAACCTGAACATCTGAATTCTCGCGTCAACAAGTTTCCCTGCCTCTCCGGCGACCATGACATATTAACATCTCCTCATTTCCTCTCGTCTCGTCTCTCTCACTCCGTTACTTAGACCGTCTCACTACATGGTCTCGCTACTCCTCAAATCGGTACCTCGACCTTCTAAATGTGGTACTTCCTATCTCATCTCACCTTAGGGTTTTATTAGATGAGCGCTGTGCAGTCTCACCCACTTTTGCATTATGGCTGAAGTGTGTGTGGGCACGCGTGAATGCCATTCCTTGAAGGTCCTTCTCGTTTTATTCGCAAATGCACAGATGTGCGCTTCCTCTCGGTTCACTGAAGACGCGGGAGACGAAATCGACATGTGATATTAGCTCTAATCCGAGTCTCAGTCAGCTTTTTATAGTTCGCACTACACCTAGAGTGGACTAACTGGTCCTTAGTCACGCTCTGCGTTTGAAATATAGCCCTTCTCTGGTCAAGAGTTGATTACACGTCCTATAAGGATAAATGTTAACATAATATTCCTTCCATACTAACTCGGCGCAGAAGTATCGGGCTATCTTTGTTCGTGGCAGAAGTCGACTCAAATCAATTTTAGCGCTTAAACCAAGTGTGAAAATTAGACAACTTGGCCCATTACAACATAGCACTCAACAAAATGCGAGGATAAAATTTAATGAGGCAGAGAGGAGGAGGGAGACGGGGGGCCATGATAAACCCAGAACTGGGGCAAGGCTTGCGCTTCCATGAGCGGGCGCATGAGAGTGAATCCCTCACACAGAGCGGGGGACTAGTGAGCAAGCAGATAGTCTTGGGGTATTATAACTGCTTATGAAGTGAGCGCTATCACATAGTGGAAACAGTATAGTATGATGTAGGTCTTAATTAGTTGGAAGGGTCAACGCGTGTAATCATATAGCAAAATGGTAGGTATCAATGAGGAGACGGGTGCCGTCAGAGGTCAAAGTCAGTAACTCATATTACTGATATGAGAGAGCAGATAGAGTTAGGTCTCTCTCTCAAATATATACTTGGTACTGGCATTAGAGACGTGTCAATACATTCAGGTGAGATACAAGTGACGCAGAATAAACACAAGGAAAGAGGTAGTGAGGCAGGGGTAACATAAGAATAATAGCGTGAGATTAAATATAAGGGAAGTGGACATAAAGAAGTGATAGAAGAGAGTGCAAATGAAAATAGGAAGGATGGAATAAGGATGGTATCAGATGAGGAAAGTTATGATGAGATATATATAATACATGGATGGATGAGGAATGATGGTATCGAGAGTGAGGATATGAAACTGGGGAGTATAATAACTAGTATAGAGAGAGTGCAGTGGTTCGAAGGCAATATAAGAAAAGGGAGATGGGGGAATTAGGATAAGGTGATTACTGCTGAGTAGAATAATAAGAAGAAATGGAAGCAAGAGGATCTAGGGAAACAAGAGAGTAGAAGTGAGATGAGTTAATATCAAGAGTTAGAGAGGGGCGGTATTCATACTGGTGGCGAGAGTAGCAGAAAGGAGGATGAATAATAAAGACAATTAGAGAGGAGGGAACAAGAAAGGGAGAATAAGAAAGGGAAGGGGAATAAGAAAAAGAGGGGGCGATAAGATAGAGAGAGAGGGGGTAGTGGAAATAGTAAGAGAAGTGAGTGTAGGTATACTGTTATGATAGTTGATGGGCGGGATATCTCAAGAAAAGGGGTGGAGTTGGTTGAGTAGTGATATGAGAGAAAGGTCAAAGATACGGGTATTTATTACTCTCTCTCTTTGTAACACCTTTATTTAAGCAGGTAGCCAGTTTGAGGATGGACAACGTGTCGTCTATCAATGATTTACAGCTGCCCGGTATCGATGATGCCAAGAATAAAGCATAATATTAAGCGCGAGTCGAAAAAAGTACCTAACATGCGAAGATTTAACAACGATGATAATGAGCATATATCTAAATGGTGAACAGTCCGGTGCAATTAACAGAGCGTATAATATTGAAAAGAATAGTGAATAGGAGATTTCAAGAAAAATTGTCATGGTGATATGTACAGTGTGCTCGGTACTCAATATGCTAGGAATGTCGGTAGGAATGGATAAGGTGATGGTTAGAGGCAGGATAAATAGCCCTAAGGGTTGAAAATAATTACAACTGTTAGCGTTTTGAACATACTGGAGTGATTGATGTGCAGAGTGTGAGAGTCGACATGTGATGCTAAGGTAGAGGTGAATTCGTATGGGGTGATGGTGCTACAAATAAAGAAGGCCAGTGGAGATGGCTATATACTGGGTTAATGAAAGTAATACTGATGGGGATGAGGGGTATGATTTGGACGGGCTATTTACAGATGGTGTGATTCTATGAGGTGATTACGGGCTACCAATATATTTGTGAGAATCGGTAAGGCGTCTCAGGTAGCTAGATCATAGCGATGCTTAAAGTTTAGACGAGTAAGATAATTTGGGGATCTTACTATCTCAGAGACTTCACAGATGGTGCATTTAGTGCAATATCTGATATCCAGGTGCTATGTGGGCTCACTATACCTGTATTGAGCAGTAGAAATCTTGTATCGGAACAAATGCAGGCCCAAAGGAATGTTGGCTGATGTAGATTGACACGCTCGAAGCCCAGGTCATAAATACCTTGTTCCTCGCGTGTGCATCTGCTCGGGCCAACTCCCGCTACGTGATTGTGCGTTGCTGTTATCAACAAAACGTGATCCTACACGACGGCTGAGCACTGAGGATAGCGGGGGCTCTTTAAGCCTGAGCAAAAGATTGTACTAAGTGCGACCAAATGCCCCTTTGCCGCCAGTGGAGGGACCACCTTGAAAACCCCACCTTCTTAAGGCAATTACCTAGGGATAGTGTGTGATGAGCGGCACGAATCACTATTCATTAACACCCCCCCAGCTCCGCCCACTTACAAATAGACATTGGTCGCCACTGCGCTATTGGTTGAAAGTGGTTGTTCACTGGATATCATAAGGTGAATGCACCACATTGTAATCGCTCTGCGATAAGAGCGCGTGGCTAATAGATCTGCTAGCGCGGTGCTATTAATATGTAGAGATAGATCAATAATGATGATATAGACACTGTGCATAGCTGAATTAGCATCCATGATACGTGTTATTGACTGCAGTTAGAGTGCTGTGCGGGGCTATTTAGTATTGCATATGCAACTTACATTGCCGAAAGTCAAGCGATCGTAGGTGCATGGTATTATACCTGTAGGATAGTTGTTATGCACCTGAAAATGTAGAATGAGAAAGAGATGAGGGATTAATCGAGATATGAGAGAGAAAGCGAAAGAGGATGAGAGAGGACGGCGGCTCTTGGGCTGAATAGCTAGTCTACTGCAAGAGCGTGGAGTAGAGGTGGGTAGATGAATATGGAGAGAGAGAGAGCGCCTTGGCGCTACTCGCTTCTCTGCAGCGGAGAGAGGCGGGCGAGGTGATAGGTATAGAGGGAATCGAGTGACACTTTAGTGCTGAATCTGGGTTCTTAGCATGAGCTGATTGAAGGTAGGGGAGGAAGTATGCAAGGGGATAGAGAGGAGAGGCCTTGGGCTACTGTGTGTGTCTGCAGTGCCGATAGATGTGGTAGGGGGAGAGAGAGGCCTTGGGCTACTGTTTCTGCAGCGGAGAGAGGGGGAGGAGGGAGAGAGGCTTGGGCTACTGTTCTGCAGCGAGAGAGGGCGGAGCAGGGAGAGAGAGAGGCCTTGGGCTACTGTTCTGCACAGCGGGAGAAGATGGCTATGTGCGCAGAGAGGGGGAGAGAGAGAGAGGCCTTGGGCTTACCTGCTTCTGCAGCGGAGAGAGGGGAGAGGTGAGAAAGGCCTTCGGAGTGAGTGACTTCTAATCGATGTGTTTCGTGAGTCCAGCTCATAGTGACTGTAGAGATGAGAGGGGTGCAGATAGGGGACGAGAGAGTGCCGGTTATGCTGGCCTCTCTGCAATGTGATCTGCAGGCGGAGCGAGGAGGGAGATGGAGAGGTGAATGAATGCCTTGAATAGCTGTGTATTTACTACCTTTTATTTTAACCCAGGCAAGCTCATGATTTAAGAACTATTTCGTATTTTACATTGATCTGCTGATCAGGAACAGTGGGTTACTGCCTTTGTTCAGTGGGGTTCAACAATATTTTTATCCTTCATGTTAGGGATGTTCGATCAGCACTTTTCGTGTTTACTTGGCCCAATGCTCTATCTAGGCTACCTGCCGCACCCCTGGTAATGGTATCTAATGTCACGGTGATGGTATATACTGGTGTGATGTGATTGCGTATTCAGTGGTATATACTGTGTGATTGGTGATCGGTATCTCAATCGATGCTTGGGATTGGTAAATCTCTCTGCAGCATTCACATAAGGCCTCTCTCTCCCCGTCTCTCCGCTGCAGCATTCACATAAGGCCTCTCTCTCCCCGTCTCTCCGCTGCAGCATTCACATAAGGCAGCGCGCAAGGAGTTAGAGTGGTTCTGAAGCACAAAATCGGGATGTGTGATATGCAGCCCCGGAAAATTTGTCGGGACACAATTTAATTTGTCGGCATTTAATCGGCCAAAAGCCGGCAATTACCGGCTAACAGAAACCGTGGTGTGGTGTGTGTGTGTGTGTGTGCGTGTTCAGGAGGTATTTATTTAAAATGCAGAGCCCCTTCAGTTCACACAGTCGTCCTAATTGGTGGGCAGGCTCAGACTGGAGAGTTGCCTCTCCTCCTGTTAAGTTAAGAGCAATTTCCTCCCTCCTTTCCCCTCTCTCCTTTTCTCCCCTCAGTGGAGGGATATGTTTGAGAGAAGCCCCTGGATGTGCGAGCAGGATTTATACAGGCTAGAGCTGAGGGGATTTGAGGGTCAGGGAACCAACCTTTCTCTTCCCTCTCTGACCCCTTCTAAGGCCGTCCATAGGAGAGTCTTCAACTCACTGACCGACCCCCACTGCCAATCTTCAAACACAACTGAAATCCTGAAGGACAACAGAAAGAGAGCGAGAGGTTCAGACATCTACATACTCTGAGGGAGTGGTGGGGTCACTGTTGTCACTGCATGTACTTCTAAGATGCTATAGTTAGGGCATACAACATGGTGTATAACAGAGTTCCTCATACTACCGTCTACTCTTAATGACGGGGAATGACGATGAAACTAAATCTATGGCATTGGATGATGTAGGACTGAGAACATGTTGAAAGAGGATGGTGTGTGTTTGTACTTGTGTGTCTGTGTCCACATGCAGGAGAAGAAGCTGAGAAACGTTTCTGAGAGCCAATTATCCCAGTTCCTTTGATATCCTAGATAGTTTTACTCTAACACGTTGACAGGGGTGGGAGAGAGAGATAGCAGTACTCTAACATGTTGTAGGTGTGAGAGGGTTAGAGGTACTCTAACATGTTGTAGGTGTGAGAGGGTTAGAGGTACTCTAACATGTTGTAGGGGTTAGAGAGTTAGCGTCACTCTAACATGTTTGTATGTGTGAGAGGGCTTTAGCGTACTCTAACATGTTGTAGGGGTCAGAGGGTTAGCAGTGCTCTAACATGTTGTAGGGGTTAAGAGTGGGTTACTCTCTAAATGTTTGTAGGGGTTAGAGAGATTAGCAGTTAGCTTCAACATGTTTGTAGGGGGTGAGTAGG
>NC_036869.1:2404868-2440860 GCF_002910315.2 Salvelinus sp. IW2-2015 | reverse complement strand
GGTGCATTGAGACACGCTAACAGTGGATTGTGACAGCTACACAGTAGAGTGTGACAGCTAACGGTGCAGTGTGACAGCTAACAGTGATCAGTAACGGTGCATGAGACAGCTAACAGTGGATTGTGACAGCTACAGTGTCAAGCGACGATGAACGGTAGTGCATAACAGTGTATTGAAGCACTACGGTTATTGACAGCTAACGGTGCAGTGTAACAGCTAACGGTGCATTGTGACAGCTACGGTGCATTGAGAAAGCTAACAGTGCATTGTGACAGCTAACGGTGCAGTGTAAACAGCTAACGGTGCATTGTGACAGCTAACAGTGCATTGAAGACAGCTAACAGTGGTGTAACAGCTAACGGTGCATTGTGCAACTAACAGTGCATTGTGACAGCTAAAGTGCATTGAGACAGCTAACAGTGCAGAGTGACAGCTAACAGTGCAGAGTGAACAGCTACACAGTGCATTGAGACAGCTAACAGTGCATTGAGACAGCTAACAGTGCAGAGGTGACAGCTAACAGTGCATGAGACAGCTAACAGTGCATTGAAGACAGCTACCCAGTACAGTGTGACAGCTAAACAGTGCATTGAGACAGCTAACAGTGCATTGAGACAGCTTAACAGTGCATTGAGACAGCTAAAGTGCAGTGTGACAGCTAACGGTGCCAGTGAGACAGCTACAGTGCCATTGAGACCACTAACGTGCATTGAGACAGGCTAACAGTGCAGTGTGACAGCTAGCAGTGCATTGAGGACAGCTACACGGGTGGCAGGAGTGACAGCTAACAGTGCATTCGAGACAGCAGCTAGCAGTGCATGAGCAACCAGCTAACAGTGCAGAGTGACAGCTAAACAGTGCATTGGACAGCTAACAGTGCATTGAGACAGCTAACAGTGCAAGTGTGGACAGCTAAACAGTGATTGAGACAGCTTAAACAGTGGCATTGAGACAGCTAACAGTGCAGTGTGAGACAGCGCTAACGGTGCAGTGTGGACAGCTAACGTGGCATTGAGACAGCTAACAGTGATCTGAGACAGCTAACAGTGAGTCGCTGTGAACAGCTTAGCAGTAGCATTGAGAACAGCTAACGTTAACCTGTCACAACTGCCACTGTTTAGTTGTCAAAATGCTCGTACAATGTAGAGATAATTAATATGAACGGATGGGCTGGGGGGGGGGTGATAACCATACAGAAAACACAGGAGCTGAACGGATGGGTGGGGGGGGGGGGTTGCTTATACCGACAGAAGACACAGAGCTGAACGATGGGCCTGGGGGGCGGGGCGTTGAATAACATACAGTTAACACAGAGCTGAACGGATTGGCTGGGGGGGGGGGGGGGGGTTGATAACCATACAGAAACACAGACTGAAACGGCAATGGCTGGCGGGGGGGGGGGGGGTGGTGGATAACGGCATACGAAACACAGAGCCTGAACGGATGTGGCTGGGGGGGGTTGAATAACAACAGAAGACACAGAGCTGAACGGACTGGGTCTGGGGGGGGGGGGTTGATAACATCACAGAAAATGTTAGCTGTCTCAATGCACTGTTAGCTGTCACACTGCACCGTTAGCTGTCACACTGCACTGTTAGCTGTCACAATCCACTGTTAGCTGTCACAATGCACTGTTAGCTGTCTCAATGCACCGTTAGCTGTCACACTGCACCGTTAGCTGTCACAATCGCTCGTACAATGTAGAATAATGTCATGGCATCCTGACATCACACTATCATACTACTAGCATGTACAGTAGAAATGAAGCAATGAATGCTGTGGCGCCCTTCCATGATCGTCTCGTCTCATCTCATCTCTCTGTTAGCACGCTATTGTCACTATGAAATGACTCATTAAGCCCGCAGGCTCCTCCGCTACCGCCACACCTGGAAATAGCATGTGTGTTTGTTTACAACTCGGCTTCTCCTCTGCCAGACCCAGACACAACACCACTGGCAGACATCAACAGCCACTGTTTGGCAACACACAGGATGTTTAGACACCACACTATGCATCACTGATAGCAAGCCTAGCGGTTAGAGTGTTGGGCCAGTAACCGAAAGGTCGCTGGTTCGATACCCAAACCTACATGTTGGTAGAGTCACTTTAATAACTCTACCTATATGTACATTTTAACTAATTTACCTCGACTAACCGGTGCCCCCGCACATTGACTCTGTACCGGTACCCCCTGTATATAGCCTAGCTATTGTTATTTTACTGCTGCTCTTTAATTATTTGTTACTTTTATTTCGTATTTTTGGGGGTATTTTTCTTAAAACTGCTTGTTAGTTCAGGGCTCGTCAGGAAGCATTTCACCGTAAGGTCTACACCTGTTCTATTCGGCGCACGTGACAAATAACATTTGATTTGATAAGGTGAAAAATCTGTCAATGTGCCATTGAGCAAGGCATTTAACCCTATCATTCTCCAAGGACGCCGTACTACTATGGCTGACCCTGTAAAACAACACCTACGGTATAGGTGACAATAAATCATGTATGTTTTTTTTTATTTTTTAGTAATTTCTTCTTGTTTTTTTTGTTTTTTTCTGTAGCTGCTGAAAAGGCGGCTGCTGATTTAAAGAGAGTCGAAGACGCGTACGAAACGGTGTACATGGAAATCAGGTAAGAGGATACATCTTGGATATTCTTCTTGGACCAATTGCCATTAGAAAGAACTGAAGGCTGTGGCTTTTTGCTGTGCACCTTTCCCTGATGACGGGTACACAGTAATGAGTTTGCAATGTTAGGGACCCTAGGTGAATTTTAATGATGAAAAACTAAATGCTACTGGTTGCCTGCCGTGCGGAGAGGGTCTATTTCCAATTCATTTCTCTTCTGCAACATGGTATTTGTCAGAGCATGAATAATCCACAACTTTTGACAGAATTCACTGTCTCAAGACAGGTGTAAAACAAAATAGCTGACAATTATGCCATGTTGTAATTGTGTAGCTCTGTGGAAAAAAAGTGAAATGCTGTCACAAATTCAGAATACCCAAAGATTTGAACATAAATATTCATGTAGAGGGTTGTAGGTTGTAGTTGACCATTTCTGCCGTTACTTTTCTTTCATTCTCTTCAAGCAGACATCGAATGTTACCATTCCCCCAGGAATTAATGACTTTACACTAGAGATACAGCAAACAGATTACATGTCATGCATACTATTGAGCACAAAACACACACTTGCTAACATGCAATACTACCACATAGGAATGCATGTTCCAGCATTGATCACACAGTGGAAAAAAGCCACTGCAGGATTTCCTATTGCAGCCAGTCGCTCTGCTTCCGAGATGTTTGCACAGAGCTCTTAGCCAGACAGTCAGACATACATACAGACAGACAGACGGACGGACGGATGGACCGACAGACATTTAGACAGCCAGCCATTCAGACAGCCAGCCAGCCAGACAGCCAGCCAGCCAGACAGCCAGCCAGACGGCCATACAGACAGCAGCGATGATAGGGAGTTGCTACTGTACAGTAGACCCGGGGCTGGTAAACTGTTCATTACACTGGGGAGGCAGGAGATAGGCGGCTACAATCAGAGAGTTGTGGAAAGGTCAAGCTTTTATAATGAAAATAAAGCCTGTGTGAGCGAAGGGAGAAAGATTCTAGCATGACTCCAGTTGTTCTACTTCTTCATTTTCCACCTTGCTTTGAATGCTCCTGGTCAAATGATGCCCCTGGTCAAATGATTCCCCTGGTCAAATGATTCCCCTGGTCAAATGATTCCCCTCGTCAAATGATTCCCCTGGTCAAATGATGCTCCTGGTCAAATGATGCTCCTGGTCAAATGATTCCCCTGGTCAAATGATGCTCCTGGTCAAATGATGCTCCTGGTCAAATGAATTCCCCCGTCAAATCGATTCCCCCTTCGTCAAATTGATGTCTCGCTGGTCAAAATATTCCCCTTGTCAAATGATTCCCCTTGTCAAAGGATTCCCCTGGTCAAATGATTCCCCTGGTCAAATGATTCCCCTGGTCAAATGATTCCCTCGTCAAAATGATGCCCCCCGTCAATTGATGCCCCTTGTCAGTTGATGCCCCTCGTCAAATGATGCCCCTCGTCAAATTGCCCCTGGTCAAATGATTCCCCGTGGTCAAATGATTTCCCCACTTTGGTCAAATGATATCTGCTGTCAAACATTCCCTGCAATGATCCCCTGCGTCAAATGATTCCCTGGTCAAATGATTCCCCTGCGTCAAATGATGCTCACTGAGCATGATTCCCCTGTCAAAATGATTCCCCTTGTCAAATGATTCCCCTTGTCAAATGAATATTCCCCTGGTCAAATGATTCCCTGTCAAATGATTCCCCTGGTCAAATGATTTCCCCTCGTCAAATGATGCTCCCCGTCAATTGATGCCCCTTGTCAGTTGAACCCCTCGTCAAATTGATGCCCCCTCGTCAAATGATGCCCCTGGTCAAATGATTCCCCTGTCAAATGATTCCCCTGGTCAAATGATGCTTCCTGTCAAATGAATCCCCTGGTCACATGATTCCCCTGGTCAAATGATTCCCCTGGTCAAATGATTCCCCTGGTCAAATGATGCTCCTGGTCAATTGATGCTCCTTGTCAAATGATCCCTTGTCAAAATGATTCCCCTGGTCAAATGATTCCCCTGGTCAAATGATTGCCCCTGTCAAATGATTCCCCTGGTCAAATGATCCCCTGGTCAAATGATTCCCCTGGTCAAATGATTCCCCTGGTCAAAATTGATTCCCTATCAATGATGATTCCCGCTGTCAAATGATTCCCCTGGTCAAATGATGCCCTGGTCTCAAAAAAATATTTTTGGTCAAAATGATGCCCCTGGTCAAATAATAGCCCTGGTCAAATAAATACCCCTGGTTAAATAATACCCCTGGTTCAAATAATACCCTGGTCAATTCCCTGGTCAATGATTCCCTGGTCAAATGATGCGCTCTGGTCAATTGATGCTCCTGGTCAATGATGCCCCTGTCAAATGATTCCCCTGTCAAATGATTCCCCTGGTCAAATGATGCCCCTTGCGAAATGATTCCCCTGGCAAATGATTCCCTGTCAAATGATGCCCTGTCAAATATTTCCCACTGAGTCAAATGATTCCCCTGGTCAAATGATTCCCTAGTCAAATGATTCCCCTGGTCAAATGATTCCCCTGGTCAAATGATGCCCCTGGTCACAAAACTTATTTTGGTCAAATGATGCCCCTGGTCAAATGATGCCCCTGGTCAAATAATAGCCCTGGTCAAATGATTCCCCTGGTCAAATACCCCTGTTAAAATACCCTGGTTCAATATCTCCCTGGTCAAATTATTCCCCTGGTCAATATTATTCCCTGGTCATGATTCCCCCGTCAAATGATGCCCTTGGTCAAATGATTTCCCTGGTCAAATGATTCCCCGGTCAAATGATGCCCCTGGTCAAGTGACCATGTGCACCCCATATCAACCATGCATGGTAGAACAAGAGAATGACTCATCTCTCTCTCTCTCTCTCTCTCTCTCTCTCCTCTCTCTCCTCTCTCTCTTCTCTCTCTCTCTCTCTCTCTCTCTTTCCAATGAAGGGCTTATTTGCATTGGGAAACATATGTTTACATTGCCAAAGCAAGTGAAATAGATAATAAACAAAAGTGAAATAAACAATAAAAATGAACAGTAAACATTACACTCACAAATGTTACAAAATAAAAAAGTTATTTAAAATGTCATTTCATGTCTATATACAGTGTGGTAATGATGTGCAAATAGATGAAGTAAAAAAGGGAATATGTGTCTCTAATATGGTCATACATTTGGCAAGAGGTTAGGAAGTGCTGCTCAGTTTCCATCTCATTTTGTGGACAGTGTGCACATAACCTGTCTTCTCTTGAGAGCCAGGTCTGCCTTCGCCAGACTTTCTCAATAGCAAGGCTATGCTCACTGAGTCTGTACATAGTCAAAGCTTTCCTTCATTTTGGATCAGTCACAGTTGTCAGGTATTCTGCCACTGTGTACTCTCTGTTTAGGGCCAAATAGCATTCTAGTTTGCTCTGGTTTTTTGTTCATTCCTTCCAATGTGTCAAGTAATTATCTTTTTGTTTTCTCATGATTTGGTCTAATTGTGTTGCTGTCCTGGGGCTCTGTGGGGTCTGTTTGTGTTTGTGAACAGAGCCCCAGGACCAGCTTGCTTAGGGGACTCTTCTCCAGGTTCATCTCTCTAGGTGATGGCTTTGTTATGGAAGGTTTGGGAATTGCTTCCTTTTAGGTGGTTGTAGAATTTAATGGCTCTTTTCTGGATTTTGATAATTAGCTGATATCAGCCTAATTCTGCTCTGCATGCATTATTTGGTGTTTTATGTTGTACACTGAGGAAATGTTTGCAGAATTATGCTTGCACTTTCAATTTGTTGTTTGTCCCATTTAGTCAATTATTGGTTGGTGAGCGGACCCCAGACCTCACAACCATGAAGGGGAATGGGTTCTATAACGGATTCAAGTATTTTTAGCCAGATCCTAATTGGTATGTGACATTTTTTGTTCCTTTTGATGGCATAAAAGGGCCATTCTTGCCTTGTCTCTCAGATCGTTCACAGCTTTGTGGAAGTTACCTGTGGCGCTGATGTTTAGGCCGAGGTATGTATCGTTTTTTGTGTGCTCTAGGGCAACGGTGTCTAGATGGAATTTGTATTTGTGACCAACCACCTTGATTCAGTCTTATGTAGCAACATTTTAAATGGTGTTTTTTACATTGGATTAAAGCAGAAGCACAGAGCCACAAAATGGTATATCATACACTGCCTTTTTGAGGAACAATGGGAAAGTCATTCTGATTTGAAAGTTGATCAACTTGTAAACCACATTTTGAGAAAATGGCCTTTGAATGTTTTGGTACACCTACTGGAGAGCTCTTCTTTGTCGACGCCCATTCAGCATCGTTCACACCCTCTTAAAGACCTTAGCCCCACCCATCTCATTAAGGATTCACATGTGAGGTCATGTGCTAAACAGAGTGAGTAGTGTAGTAAAGATTAAGAATGAAGGAAAAATTCCTGGTAAACAGAAAGTGTCCAGATAAAAATATTTAATAAATATTAGATGACGCTTACCGAGACACTTTTTTCTAAATTGATGGGTCATGTGAAAGAAATGTTATATCCTCCAGCCACATCTAGCGAAGTGGATGGGTCTCTAGAGAAGGTGTAAATGGTACAGCCAAATGGTTACTTGCATAGTAGCAATATCAGAAATAGTGTCAATATAAATGAAATAATATACAGTATGTACAAGAACAATATCAATAACGATATCAGTGATAGATGAGGTAGTTATATGCATACAATCAGGGGTAAAGTGGCTGATCAGCGGGATAAACAAAAAGTAGCAGCAACGTACAGTATGGCGTGTGTGTTAGAAGAGAGTCATGTGAATAGAGGCACTGCAGATAGTGCTGATGACTGGTCGTGTCCGAACCACACATGAACAAGGGAATCTATATTCGGAGAGCCTGTTTCTGTCCTGCCCTTGACTTTGGTGTAGGGGATGTGATGTCCATAGCCTCTTCGTCGCAACACTCCCTGATCTTCTCAAAAAGATAACTCCACACTGCTGCTTTTGTCACGTGGGATGGCAGCAGCTTTCCACCAAAGTGTTTGTGTCCTGGGTGGCATCCTGGTAATACTATTGCATTATCCTCTGCATAGTTGTTGATGAAGTTCACCACTCGCTGTAAGTCCTCATGATTCAGGTGTAACCTGTGCCTGCTTGGGCCAGCTCTCTTTCTGATGGGAGGCATTAGACCATTCTCCTTGTATGACTGGTGGAGGAGAGTCAGGCGTGTTCTACTGATGCTGAAAGACAAACTCCAGATACAAATATTTTTGCATTATTATACAACAGATAGCTGTAATCACCGCCAGACACACCTGGCTAACTTGGTGGGTCGTCTGCTAGCTAGCAAACAGTAAGCTTGAACTTGGGGTCTTTTGTTTAGACATGTAGCTAGCTAGCTAGCTAAACAGTGAACCATAATCCCAATCCATAGAGTACTAGCAATACAAACCGATTGTCATAGCTAGCTAAAGTTAACCAAATAGGTACAATGTTAGCTGGTTAGCTAGCTAACATTACGCTATAACTAGCAATGCGAAATGGCATTCAGAGATAACATTACTACACGCAGATAATAAACGTAATGTTAGCTAGCGAGCCAGCCATCTAACGTCAGCTAGCTAGCTAACAGTTAGCTTTAACTTGCAACAACTTTAACAACTTTAACTTGCGAACAACTTTCTGACAAAATTAGAAACGTATAAAATCTGAAACTGTAGCTATACTCTTTAAAAAAAAAAATATTTCACCTTTATTTAACCAGGTAGGCCAGTTGAGAACAAGTTCTCATTTACAACTGTGACCTGGCCAAGATAATGCAAAGCAGTGCGACAAAAACAACCACACAGAGTTACACATGGGATAAACAGACGTACGGTCAATAACACAATACAGTGTGTGCAAATGTAGTAAGATTAGGGAGGTAAGGCAATACATAGGCCATAGTGGTGAAATAATTACAATTTAGCATTAACACTGGAGTGATAGATGTGCAGATGATGATGTGCAAGTAGAGATACTGGGGTGCAAAAGAGCAACAACAAAAAATAACAATATGGCAATGAGGTAGTTGGGTGGGATATTTACAGATGGGCTATGTACAGGTGCAGTGATCGGTAAGCTGCTCTGACAGCTGGTGCTTAAAGTTAGTGAGGGAGATATAAGTCTCCAGCTTCAGTGATTTTTGCAATTCGTTCCAGTAATTGGCAGCAGAGAACTAGAAGGAAAGGCGGCCAAAGCAGGTGTTAGCTTTGGGGATGACCAGTGAAATATACCTGCTGGAGCGTGTACTACGGGTGGGTGATCCTATGGTGACCAGTGAGCTGAGATAAGGTGAGGCTTTACCTAGAAAATACTTATAGATGACCTGGAGCCAGTTGGTTTGGCGACGAATATGTAGCGAGGGCCAGCCGACTAGAGCATACAGGTCGCAGTGGTGGGTAGTATATGGGGCTTTGGTGACAAAACGGATGGCACTGTGATAGACTACATCCAATTTGCTGAGTAGAGTGTTGGAGGCTATTTTGTAAATGACATCGCCGAAGTCAAGGATCGGTGGGATAGTCAGTTTTACGAGGGTATTTTTGGCAGCATGAGCGAAGGAGGCTTTGTTGCGAAATAGGAAGCTGATTCTAGATTTAATTTTGGATTGGAGATGCTTAATGTGAGTCTGGAAGAAGAGTTTACAGTCTAACCAGACACCTAGGTATTTTACCCGTATTCATGGATGAAAGCTTCACGGCAGACTGCAACCCCTTTCATTAAATAAGACGTCCTGTGTAGTTTCCGTTTTGTTTGTACAGCTTGGCCCGTTGTGTCAAGTCACTCTGGTTCACACTGACCATGTGCAATGCCAATAAGAACCCCCACCTAACCTCTGACCGTTTTACTCACCCTAGCAGAGCTGGTTAGGCTTTTTCCATGTTATCCAGAGCGTTGGTGACTGTAACTGTGCTCCTGGCAACAATTTAATTACGCTTTTTTAACAACGTTTAATGACACCGGCCATATTCAACGGGTGTTGAGCGTTCGTAAATTCGTCATATATTCTGTGCTCTGGCACAGTCAGACGAGAGTACTCTGAAACAGTTGCAGTAACTATTGAAATGGATACTTGCATAGTGGAGTCTTTTGTTACAATTTACCATGCAAAAAAATAAATAATCAAAAGCAGCGTTAGACAGGATTACCTACACATACTGACCAGCTCAAGTAGACAGAAGCATGCTATATGGCAGACCAATCCAAACTCATCTCTTGGTATGTCCAGCCCACTCATTATCTCAGCCAATCATGGCTAGCCGAAAGGTTGCTGTCTTTTTCTGTGGCTCAACCAACTAGGCTTTATTCGTATTTAAAAATGTAATACAAGTTTGTTATTAATCAACATGAAAGTTCACATGTTCGAGAAGTGCATTTCTGCCCCCTCCAAAAAACGCATATTGATAAAAAACTAAGTTTACCTTCAAACGGCTCTCCTGTGATGTAGTGACCCGCGACATACGCCAGGTTTCCTGAACCGGGTCAAATTTGGGGTCCTGGCAACTGGACCTTTTTTGGAACACCATTATTTTTAGTCTTACTGAGATTAATTGTCAGGGCCCAGGTCTGACAGAATCTGTGCAGAATATTTAGGTGCTGCTGTAGGCCCTCCTTGGTTGGGGACAGAAGCACCAGATCATCAGCGAACAGTAGACATTTTACTTCAGATTCTAGTAGGGTGAGGCCAAGTTCTGCAGACTGTTCTACTGCCTTCGCCAATTCATTGAAATATATATGTTGAAGAGGGTGGGGCTTAAGCTGTGCATCCCTGTCTCACGCCACGGCCCTGTGGAAAGAAATGTGTGTTTTTTTTGCCAATGTTTGTGTACATGGATTTTGTAATGTTTTATGTTTTTCCCCCAACACCACTTCCCATCACTTTGTATAGCAGACCCTCATGCCAAATTGATTGAAACGCTTTTCAAATCAAATTGTATTGGTCACATACAGATGGTTAGCAGATGTTATTGCAAGTGTAGCGAAATGCTTGTGCTTCTAGTTCCGACAGTGCAGTAATATCTAACAAGTAATCTAACAATTCCACAACAACTACCTAATACACACAAATCTAAGTAAAGGGATGGAATAAGAATATATACATATAAATATATGGATGAGCGATGACCGAGCGGCATAGGCAAGATGCAATAGATGGTATAAAAATAAAGTATATACACTACCGTTCAAAATTTTGGGGTCACTTAGAAATGTCCTTGTTTTTGAAAGAAAAGTAAAAAAATGTGTCCATTTAAAATAACATCAATTTGATCATGAACACAGTGTAGACATTGTTAATGTTGTAAATGACTATTGTAGCTGGAAACTGCTGATTTTTATGGAATATCTACATATGCATTGTCATGTCTTTACTACGGATTAAATGATATATGACATGCTATTTTAACAAATCAATTCTCTGTAATTAATATTACCTGATTTAAACTAATCATGTAAATGTAATTAACTAGGAAGTCGGGGCACCACGGAAGAATGTTTATAGAGCTGTTGTCTTCCAAATAAACTCTTAAAGACCTGGTAATCGTTTATATCAATAGCAGTCAATATTTAATCGTCACCTTGTTTAGTCTCATCTGAAAGTTGTACATTATTGGTTATCTTCACAAACCCTGGTTGAATCAGCAATACAACATTGGGTTTAATTATTTATTTACTAAATACCTAAATAATCACACAGAATTACGTATACACAGGATGGATCATATATTGATTACTAATTATGTCATAAAAAAAAATGTCCCTAGCGGACGAAACCAATATGACGGCTGGTTACACAAAGAAAGGGAGTTGGGTTCGAATGAAAGCGTGGGAAGACTGAGGAACAAAAGGATTGGGTTACTATCGGATCTTATAAAGCTTTGCTATCGTAAATACAGAATCTTATGCAATCTAAATTACCGCCCATTCGGAAAAGGAAAATGCAAGAAATATATTTCCTCTGAGCTGCGCTTCGATAGATTGGTCGAAGATGGAAGGCTGGGTTGCCCAGCAGAGATCTCCCTTGTTCTTTGAATAATATTTCTGGGCGGATACGTTGTAGTACCCTGTCGCTCTGAAGAGATTGTTTTGTCCTTTCCTAGGCCACGCACGTTTACAGCTGCTGCTGATAACTCGACGTCTAGGGTGTATCACTTCTTTAGTGAATAAGAGTTCAAAGTTCATACCAAGTTGCCATACTAAGCTCATGCTATATTCTGGCTGGTATAGTCAAAATTCATCCTTCCAGCGTGGCGATCGTCACCTCCATGTTGAAATTCGCCCTTCTAAACGTATGGACATCAGTCCTCACGTCATCGGGAACACAATGTTAATTTCGTTAGGTTGTAGTCGTTCAACCATTCGCAACCAGAGCTCACGCTGAAGTTGGCTTAGTTCGCCGTGAATTGGGTCATGGGGGCTCTTATAGAAATGTAGAAAAGGGGTTGGTTCATCCTTTCCAACCAATGCCTATTCACGTGGGTGTGGCCACTGATTGAGCATATTTTACTTATGAAAACAATTCTCTCATTTTAAAAACTAAAATTACATTTAATCTTTTCACATTGTTTCATATTTAAACATTTAAATTGCACAACAATTCCATGTGAATCTGATAACTAGAATGTGTAGACTTTCTAAGATACAGTTTATGTCGTCTTTTCATCAGTAATAACGTCTCAGATGACAACTGATCTGATATCATATTCTTTAAGTACAACAGGGCAATGTCATGACAGCGTACAGAGGTACTTTATCAGCAACCATCACTCCAGGATGCTGGCCTTCTAGGCAGATTTCCTTTTACCGATCTTAATCTTTTCTTTTTATTGGCCAGTCTGAGATACGGCTTTTTCTTTGCAACTCTGCCTAGAAGGCCAGCATCCCGGAGTCGCCTCTTCACTGTTGACGTTGAGACTGGTGTTTTGTGGGTACTATTTAATGAAGCTGCCAGTTGAGGACTTGTGAGGCGTCTGTTTCTCAAACTAGACATTCTAATGTACTTGTCCTCTTGCTCAGTTGTGCACTGGGGCCTCCCACTCCTCTTTCTATTCTGGTTAGAGCCAGTTTGCACTTTTCTGTGAAGGGAGTAGTACACGGTGTTGTACAAGATCTTCCGTTTCTTGGCAATTTTTCACATGGAATAGCCTTCATTTCTCAGAACAAGTATAGGCTGATGAGTTTCAGAAGAAAGTTATTTGTGTCTGGCCATTTTGAGCCTGTAATCGAACCCACAAATGCTGATGCTCCAGATACTCAACTAGTCTAAAGAAGGACAGTTTTATTGTTTCTTTAATCAGGAACAACAGTTTTCAGCTGTGCTAACATAATTGCAAAAGGGTTTTCTAATGATCAGTTAGCCTTTTAAAAATGATAAACTTGGATTAGCTAACACAACGTGCCATTTGAACACAGGAGTAATGGTTGCTGATAATGGGCCTCTGTACGCCTATGTAGATATTTAATTAAAAAATCTGCCGTTTTCAGCTACAATAGTCATTTACAACATTAACAATGTCTACACTGTATTTCTGATCAATTTGATGTTATTTTAATGGACAAAAAATGTGCTTTTCTTGAAACAACAAAGACATTTCTAAGTGACCCCAAACTTTTGAACGGTGGTGTACATATGGGATGTGTAATGCAAGATATATAAACATTATTAAAGTGACTAGTGATCTATTTATTAAAGTGGCCAATGATTTCAAGTCTGTATGTAGGCAGCAGCTTCTCTGTGTGAGTGACGGCTGTTTAACAGTCTGATGGCCTTGAGATAGAAGCTATTTTTCAGTCTCTCAATCCCAGCGTTGATGCACCTGTACTGACCTCGCCTTCTGGATTGTAGCGGGGTGAGCAGTCAGTGGCTCAGGTGGTTGTTGTCCTTGATGATTTTTTGGCCTTCCTGTGACAATGGGTGCTGTAGGTGTCCTGGAGGGTAGGTAGTTTGCTCCCGGTGATTTTTTGAAATCAACAAAGCATGAGAAGACTTTGTCTTTATTTTGGTTTGTTTGTTTGTCAATTAGGGTGTGCAGGGGGAATACGTGGTCTGTCGTACGGTAATTTGGTAAAAAGCCAATTTGACATTTGCTCAGTACATTGTTTTCATTGAGGAAATGTACCAGTCTGCTGTTAATGATAATGCAGAGGATTTTCCCAAGGTTGCTGTTGACGCATGTCCCACTGTATTTATTGAGGTGAAATTTGTCTCCACTTTTGTGGATTGGGGTGAATAGTCCTTAGTTCCAAATATTGGGGAAGATGTCAGAGCTGAAGATGATGTTAAAGTTTAAGTATAGACAATTGGAATTTGTGGTCTGTATATTTGATCATTTCATTTAGGATTCCATCAACACCACAGGCCTTTTTGGGTTGGAGGGTTTGTATTTTGTCCTGTTGTTCATTCAATGTAATTGGAGAATCCAGTGGGTTCTGGTAGTCTTTAATAGCTGATCTTAAGATATGATCATGTATATGTTTTTGCTGTTTGTTTTTGTTAAAGGGCCAAAAAGATTGGAGAAGTGGTTTATCCATACATCTCTGTTTTGGATCGCTAACAATTTGTGTTGTTGTTTGTTTAGTGTTTTCCAATTTTCCCAGAAGTGGTTAGATTCTATGGATTCTTTAATTACATTGAGCTGGTTTCTGATGCTGTTCCTTCTATTGCCGTAGTGTATTTCTGTATTGTTTTAGTGATTCACCATAGTGAAGGCGTAGACTCAGGTTTTCTGGGTCTCTATGTTTTTGGTTGGACAGGTTTCTCAATTTATTTCTTAGGTTTTTGCATTCTTCATCCAACCATTTGTCATTGTTTTTCCATTTTCTTAGGTTGTCTCTACACTTTTAGATTTGATAAGGAAGCTGAAAGGTCAAATATACTGTTTAGACTTTCTACTGCCAAGTTTACACCTTCACTATTAGTGAAATGTTTTGTCCAGGAAGTTGTCTAAAATGGATTGAATTTGTTGTTGCCTAATTGTTTTTTGGTAGATTTCCATACTACTTTCCTTCCTTCTAAAGCATTTCTTAATATTATTCAGTTCCTTTGGCTTTGATGCCTCTTGATTGAGCATTGCTCTGTTCAAATAGACTGATTTTGCTGTGATCTGATAGGGGTGTCAGTGGGCTGACTGTGAACGCTCTGAGAGACTCTGGGTTGAGATCATTGATAAAGTCATCTACAGTTCTACTGCCAAGGGATGAGCTGTAGGTGTACCTACCATAGGAGTCTCCTCGAAGCCTACCATTGACTATGTACAGACAGATGCATGAGTTGTGACCCATTTTTGTTGGTTGTTTTTGTCAGTTCTGTCTAGGGGGGCATATTTGGGAGGGAATACTGTCAACTCCAGGTAGGTGTTTGTCCCCCGGTGTGCTGTGACAGTCAGGTTTTGGCCAGTTCTGGCATTTAGGTTACCACAGACTAGTACATGTCCCTGGGCCTGGAAATAAATGATTGATCTCCCCCTCTAAGATGGAGAAGCTGTCATCGTTAAAGTATGGGGATTCTATTGTGGGGGATATAGGTAACAAACATGAGGAAATTGCTCTCTGTTGAGATAATTTCCTTATTAATTTCTATCCAGAAGTAAAATGTTCCTGTTTTGACTAATTTAATAGAGTGGGTTAAGGTCTGCTCTATACCAAATTAGCATACCCCCTGAGCCCCTTCCTTGTTTCACACCTGGTAGTTTGGTGGTTGGGACTACCAGCTCCCTGTAACCTAGAGGGCAACCAGTGGGTCCGTCTCCTCTATACCATGTGTCTTATACGAGGACAACGTCTGTATTTCCTATTGCTTTGGTGAAGTTTAGGTTCCAGCTTTTTAGTTCAATGACAGATGACCTCAGACCTTGTATATTCCAGGATGAGATAGTAAAAGCTTTATGTTCCATAGTGTCTAGTGTTGCTTTATTTCTCTCTGTCTCTCTGTCTCTCTGTCTGTCTGTCTCTCTGTCTCTCTGTCTCTCTGTCTGTCTGTCTCTCTGTCTCTCTGTCTCTCTGTCTCTCTGTCTCGTACTCTCTGTCTGTTCTCTGTCTCGTCTGTCTGTCTCTGTCTCTGTCTCTGTCTGTCTGTCTGTCTCTGTCTGTCTGTCTGTCTGTCTGTCTGTCTGTCTGTCTGTCTGTCTGTCTCTTTGTCTTCTCTGTCGCTCTCTTTCTCTCTGTCGTCTCTCTCTCCTGTCGCTCTTCTTCTCTCTCTCTCTCGCTCTTCTCCTCTTCCTCTCTCTCTCTCTCTCGCTCTCTCTCTCTCTCACCTGTGTGTTGTGTCCCACTTACTTGTGTTTGCCCTGCTTCGCATAACAGTGTGACCCACTCTAACCTATTATTTTCCTTGCTTCGGCCTTGGGGCTAAGATCGTTGTGGACAGCGCACCTTCCACCAGTGCTGGGTGGAGCGCAGTACATCAATAACCCTACAGAAAAGTTCAAAAGCACATAGATACTTACATACAGTACACACACACACATACATACATACATACATACACAAGAAAAGCACATTTTCTGTCCATAAAAATAACATAAAATTGATCAGAAATACAGTGTAGACATTGTTAATGTTGTAAATGACTATTGTAGCTGGAAACAGCTGATTTTTATGGAATATCTACATAGGTGTACAGAGGCCCATTATCAGCAACCATCACTCCTGTGTTCCAATGGCAAGTTGCGTTAGCTAAT
The DNA here is from genome assembly GCF_002910315.2 of Salvelinus sp. IW2-2015. Taxonomy (NCBI): domain Eukaryota; kingdom Metazoa; phylum Chordata; class Actinopteri; order Salmoniformes; family Salmonidae; genus Salvelinus; species Salvelinus sp. IW2-2015. The sequence continues at coordinate 2,424,560 of NC_036869.1, read as the reverse complement.
CCAAGTTTATAATTTTAAAAGGCTAATTGATCATTAGAAAACCATTTTGCAATTATGTTAGCACAGCTGAAAACTGTTGTGCTGATTCCCAACGCACTTGACGCCCAGTTCTTATAGCCGTACCCTTATCCTACTCCTCCTCTGGTGATGTAGAGGTTAACCCAGGCCCTGTAGCCCCCAGTACTACACCTATTCCCAGGCGCTCTCATTTGTTGACTTCTGTACCGTAAAAGTCTTGTTACATCCATGTTAACATCAGAAGTCCTCCCTAAGTTTGTTTTATTCACTGCTTTAGCACACTCCGCCAACCCAGATGTCCTAGTCTTGTCTGAACTGGCTTAGGAAGGCCACCAAAAATTCAGAAATTTCCATCCCCAACTATAACATTTTCCGTCAAGATAGAACTGCCAAAGCAGGCGGAGTTGCAATCTACTGCAGAGATAGCCTGCAGAGTTCTGTCTTACTATCCAGGTTTGTGCCCAAACAGTTCGAACTTCTACTTTTAAAAATCCACCTTTCCAGAAATAGATTCTCTCACTGTTTCCCTTGTTATAGACCCCCCCCTCAGCCCCAGCTGTGCCCTGGACACCATACAGTTGAAGTCGGAAGTTTACATACACTTAGGTTGGAATCATTAAAACTCGTTTTTCAACCACTCCACAAATTTCTTGTTAAGAAACTATATTTTTGGCAAGTCGGTTAGGACATCTACTTTGTGCATGACACAAGTAATTTTTCCAACAATTGTTTACAGACAGATTATTTCACTTATAATTCACTGTATCACAACTCCAGTGGGTCAGAAGTTTACATACACTAAGTTGACTATGCCTTTAAACAGCTTGGAAAATTCCAGAAATTATGTCATGGCTTTAGAAGCTTCTGCTAGGCTAATTGACATCATTTGAGTCAATTGGAGGTGTACCTGTGGATGTATGTCAAGGCCTACCTTCAAACTTGGTGTCTCTTTGCTTGACATCATGGGAAAATCAAAAGAAATCAGCCAAGACTCAGAAAAAAATTGTAGACCTCCACAAGTCTGGTTCATCCTTGGGAGCAATTTACAAACGCCTGAAGCTCCCACATTCATCTGTACAAACAATAATACGCAAGTATAAACACCATGGGACCACGCAGCCATCATACCGCTCAGGATGAACATACCTTGGTGCGAAAAGTGCAAATCAATCACAGAAAACAGCAAAGGACCTTGTGAAGATGCTGGAGGAAACAGGTACAAAAGTATCAGTAAAACGAGTCCAATATCGACATAACCTGAAAGGCTGCTCAGCAAGGAAGAAGCCACTGCTCCAAACCAACATAAAAAAGGGCAGACTACGGTTTGCAACTGCACATGGGGACAAAGATCATACTTTTTTGGAGAAATGTCATCTGGTCTGATGAAACAAAATAGAACTGTTTGGCCATAATGACCATCGTTATGTTTGGAGGAAAAAGGGGAGAAGAGCACCATCCCAACCGTGAAGCACAGGAGGGACTGCAGGAGGGACTGGTGCACTTCACGAAATAGATGTGCATCATGAGGGAGGAAAATTATGTGGATATATTGAATGAATAACATCTCAAGACATCAGTCAGGAAGTTAAAGCTTGGTCGCAAATGGGTCTTCCAAATGGACAATGACCCCAAGCATACTTCCAAAGTTGTGTCAAAATGGCTTAAGGACAACAAAGTCAAGGTATTGGAGTGGCCATCACAAAGCCCTGACCTCAATCCTATAGAAAATGTGTGGGTTGAACTGAGAAAGCGTGTGCGAGCAAGGAGGCCTACAAACCTGACTCCGTTACACCAGCTCTGTCAGGAGGAATGGGCAAAAATTCACCCAATTTATTGTGGGAAGCTTGTGGACTGCTACCCGAAACATTTGACCCAAGTTAAATAATTTCAAGGTAATGCTACCAAATACTAATTGAGTGTATGTAATCTTCTGACCCACTGGGAATGTGATAAAATAAATAAAAGCTGAAATAAATAATTCCCTCTACTATTATTCTGACATTTCACATTCTTAAAATAAAGTGGTGATTCTAACTGACCTAAAACAGTGAATTTTTACTATGATTAAATTTCAGGAATTGTGAAAAACTGAGTTTTGAACCTACCAGGTACAACTCTAAATCCGTAAACTAAACATGGGCTATATAGATATCATCCTGACCAACTTGCCCTCCAAATACACCTCTGCTGTCTTCAACCAGGATCTCAGTGATCACTGCCTCATTGCCTGCGTCTGTAATGGGTCTGTGGTCAAACGACCACCCCTCATCACTGTCAAACGCTCCCGAAAACACTTCAGCGAGCATGCCTTTCTAATCAACATGGCCCGGGTATCCTGGAAGGATATTGACCTCATCCCGTCAGTAGAGGATGCCTGGTTGTTCTTTAAAAAGTGCTTTCCTCACCATCTTAAATAAGCATGCCCCATTCAAAAAATGTAGAACTAAGAACAGATATAGCCCCTGGTTCACTCCTGACTTGACTGCCCTTGGCCAGCACAAAAACATCCTGTGGCGTACTGCATTAGCATCGAATAGCCCCCGCGATATGCAACTTTTCAGGGAAATCAGGAACCGATATACACAGTCAGTTAGAAAAGCAAAAGCTAGCTTTTTCAAACAGAAATTCGCATCCTGTAGCACTAATTCCAAAAAGTTTTGGGACACTGTAAAGTCCATGGAGAATAAGAGCACCTCCTCCCAGCAGCCCACTGCTCTGAGGCTAGGAAACGCTGTCACCACCGATCAATCTACGATAATCAAGAATTTCAATAAACATTCATCTACGGCCTGCCATGCTTTCCACCTGGTTACACCTACCCCGGCCAACAGCTCTGCACCCCCAGCAGTAACTTGCCCAAGCCCCCGCTTCTCCTTCACCCAAATCCAGACAGCTGATGAGCTGCAAAATCTGGATCCCTACAAATCAGCTGGGCTAGACAATCTGGACCCTCTCTTTCTAAAATTATCCACCGCAATTGTTACTAGCCTGTTCAACCTCTCTTTCGTGTCGTCTGAGATCGCTAAAGATTTGAAAGGGGGAGACACTCTAGACCCAAACTGTTACAGACCTATATCCATCCTGCCCTGCCTTTCAAAAGTCTTCGAAAGCCAAGTTAACAAACAGATCACTGACCATTTCGAATCCCACCATACCTTCTCCGCTATGCAATCTGGTTTCCGAGCTGGTCATGGGTGCACCTCAGCCACGCCCAAGGTCCTAAATGATATCATAACCGCCATCGATAAATGACAGTACTGTGCTGCCGTCTTCATCGACCTGGCCAAGGCTTTCGACTCTGTCAATCACCGCATTCTTATCGGCAGACTCAATAGCCTTGGTTTCTCAAATGACTGCCTCGCCTGGTTCACCAACTACTTATCAGATAGAGTTCAGTGTGTCAAATCGGAGGGCCTGTTGTCCGGACCTCTGGCAGTCTCTATCGGGGTACCACAGGGTTCAATTCTCGAGCCGACTCTTTTCTCTGTATATATCAACGATGTCGCTCTTGCTGCGGGTGATTGCCTGATCCACCTCTACGCAGACAACACCATTCTGTGTACATCTGGCCCTTCTTTGGACACTGTGTTAACAAACCTCCAAACGAGCTTCAATGCCATACAACACTCCTTCTGTGGCCTCCAACTGCTCTTTAAAGCTAGTAAAACTAAATGCATGCTCTTCAACCGATCGCTGCCCGCACCTGCCCGCCCGACTAGCATCACTACTCTGGACGGTTCTGACTTAGAATATGTGGACAACTACAAATACCTAGGTGTCTGGTTAGACTGTAAACTCTCCTTCCAGTCTAACATCAAGCATCTCCAATCCAAAATTAAATCTAAAATCGGCTTCCTATTTCGCCACAAAGCATCCTTCACTCATGCTGCCAAACATACCCTCGTAAAACTGACCATCCTACCGATCCTCGACTTTGGCGATGTCATCTACCAAAATAGCCTCCAACACTCTACTCAACAAATTGGATGCAGTCTATCGCAGTGCCATCCGTTTTGTCACCAAAGCCCCATATACTACCCACCACTGCGACCTGTATGCTCTCTTTGGCTGGCCCTCGCTTCATATTCGTCGCCAAAACCACTGCTCCAGTCATCTTATAAGTCTTTGCTAGGTAAAGCCCTGCCTTATTTCAGCTCACTGGTCACCATAGCAGCACCCACCCGTAGCACGCACTCCAGCAGGTATATTTCACTGTTCATCCCCAAAGCCAACTCCTCCTTTGGCCGCCTCTTCCTTCCAGTTCTCTGCTGCCAATGACTGGAACGAATTGCAAAAATCACTGAAGGTGGAGACTTATATCTCCCTCACTAACTTTAAGCATCAGCTGTCAGAGCAGCTTACCGATCACTGCACCTGTCATAGCCCATCTGTAAATATCCCACCCACCCAACTACCTCATTCCCATATTGTTATTTATTTGCTCCTTGCACCCCAGTATCTCTACTTGCGCATCATCTTCTGCACATCTATCACTCCAGTGTAATGCTAAATTGTAATTATTTCGCCACTATGGCCTATTTATTGCCTTACCGCCCTAATCTTACTACATTTGCACACACTGTATATAGATTTTTCTATTGTGTTATATGACTGTACGTTTGTTTATCCCATGTGTAACTATGTGTGTTTTTTGTCGCACAGCTTTCCTTTATCTTGGCCAGGTCACAGTTGTAAATGAGAACTTGTTCAACTGGCCTACCTGGTTAAATAAAGGTTAAATAAAAAATACATAAAAAAAAAAAAGCAATACAACTGGCCTTCTTAGACTAGTTGAGTATCAGGAGCATCAGCATTTGTGGGTTCGATTACAGGCTCAAAATGGCTAGAAACAAAATATATCATTCAGTGTGTTCTTGTTCTGAGAAATAAAGGCTATTCCATGCAAGAAATTGCCAAGAAACTGAAGATCTCGTACAACACCGTGTACTACTCCCTTCACAGAACAGCGCAAACTGGCTCTATCCAGAATAGAAAGAGGAGTGGGATGCCCCGTTGCCACACTGAGCCAGAGGACAAGGACATTAGAGTGTCTAGTTTGAGAAACAGACGCCTCATAAGTCCTCAACGGCAGCTTCATTAAATAGTACTCGCAAAACACCAGTCTCAACGTCAATAGTGAAGAGGCGACTCTGGAATGCTGGCCTCTAGGCAGAGTTCCTCTGTCCAGTGTCTGTGTTATTTGCACATCTTAATCTTTCTTTTTATTGGCCAGTGTGAGATATGGCTTTTTCTTTGCAACCTGCCTAGAAGCCAGCATCCCGGAGTCGCCTCTTCACTGTTGATGTTAAGACTGGTGTTTTGCGGGTACTATTTAATGAAGCTGCCGTTGAGGACTTATGACGCGTCTGTTTTCTCAAACTAGACACTCTTACGTACTTGTCCTCTGCTCAGTTGTGCACCTCCCACTCCTCTTTCTATTCTGGATAGAGCCAGTTTGCGCTGTTCTGTGAAGGGAGTAGTACACGGTGTTGTACAGATCTTCAGTTTCTGGCAATTTCTCCCATGGAATAGCCTTCATTCTTAGAAAAATAATAGACTGACGAGTTTCAGAAGAAAGTTCTTTGTTTCTGGCCATTTTGAGGCCAGTAATCGAACCCACAAATGCTGATGCTCCAGATACTCAACTAGTCTAAAGAAGGCCAGGTTTATTGCTTCTTTAATCAGCACAACAGTTTTCAGCTGTCTATCATAAATGCAAAAGGGTTTTCTAATGATCAATTAACCTTTCAAAATGATAAACTTGGATTAGCTAACACAGCGTGCCATTGGAACACAGGACTGATGGTTGCTGATAATGGGTCTCTGTACGCCTATATAGATATTTCATTTAAAATCAGCTGTTTCCAGCTACAATAGTCATTACAACATTAACAATGTCTGCACTGTATTTCTGATCAATTGATGTTATTTTAATGGACAAACATTTTAATGGACTTTTTTTAAGTGACCCCAAACTTTTGAACGGTAGTGTACATACATACCACACCACACACACACCACACACAACACACACACACACACACACACAACACACACACCCACACACACACACACACACACACACACACACACACACACACACACACACACACACACACACACACACAATTGCCTTTGTACCTTAGTGGAGGGCCCACTCCACCCCACCTTATCAGTCCAAACCCGCCTCAACCAAAATGCATTAGCATTTGTGTATCATAAATATGGAAAAGGACCTTTGCACAGTGAGAGATAACGGGCTCCGTTCCTGTATTCTCGATTAGGGAATGCCAGTCTGCTTCGGCCTGATAATTGGCGACATTAGGGTCACGTCGTCTTTGTGTAGCACCAATCCAGTCACTCTAAGTTATTGAACATATCCTTTTAATTTAATGCAAAACTATTTCGTCACTGACTTGCAACAAATGGCCGAGGTTTTTTGTGTAAGATGATGGTTCGATGTAAAAAATTATTTATTTTGGTTATGAGTTATTCTTCACTTATTTATTAGTTTGTTTGAAATTGTATTTTAATGAAACAGCAAAGGCTACTTAAATGCTGCAACGACTCAGATATTATCAGAAGCTGACATGTAAATTCAGTAAATTTGACTTTGTGGTGTGGGTAGGGTGCCAATGCTTTTAAGATATTTTTTTTTTGCATTAAAATGAAACTGCATGAATAATCAATTGGGAAATTAAATGTGACAGAAATTCTTAACAACATTGCAATGGGTTTTACGTCAATTAATTAAGTGACACATTTGTTCCAGTCTCACTGCTGTTCTTGATCTTAACAAAGTGTCTTCCGTAGGTCTTTTGATCACTGTCTTTGTATTTGGTATAATGTTAACTTCCTGTATGTTATTGGTTTCAATATGCAACTGCTAGAATTCGACCCAGTATGTCCCATGTATAGAGATCCATATGATTCATATTAGTGTTTGTATTTAGTTCCGTGTGTCAATTACCATCAAAGTCATTCAGAGGTGTCTCAAATTAATACACGGGACCTCGTTTCTATCGTTTCATTTATGCAAGGTTATCGTCAATAACTCATCCAAAGTAAAATGTTAAAGAGTAATTGCTTTCTCTTTTAAACTGTTTTTCCCCAAAGGGACCTAAGGGAGAAACTTTCCATAGACTACGGATCAGAGAGAGAGTTTCTATTCCTGCATAACCAATGTTTCCAGCTGAAGGTCCATGAGTAAGTACCTTTCACTTTAACCCTTTAAACTCCACTCTGGGGTTGTACAGTTGCATTATTTTTTGGTTGGCAGCAACTTATAAACCCGTTACAGTCGGTGTAAAACCTTCTGTAAGAAAAACTGGTCTTTGGAACGGTGATAGTAATGAATGGAACAATTATTAATTGTCTTCAGACACCAGATATACGTTGTCTGCATTAATTGAGTCCAACACTCAGTAAGGAAACTGTCTGTTGAAAAATGATGATTGACATGGTCAATAGATGGTAGGTTGAAGGGAATTCTACATTCCAACATATACTGTACAATGGATATCCAACTGACAGTAGCTATTCATACTAAAGGTGCCCATAGACCCTAGAGCCTCATTGTATTACGACATGATGGTCGGTGTGCTTCTGGACCAGGTCTCTCTTGTAAAATAGATTGTTTATCTCAGTGAGACTCACCTGTATAAATAACGATGATATTAAAAAAACACAGCCGGAGGTTTGCAGGTCGGTCTTCCTACCTTGAAGACTTGTAGCCATGTTACCTCAGTCAACCTGAGCCAACTCAGGTGAATATCTTCTGGAGAACTGTAAATCAGCCTGGAGGAGAAGCTAAGCGGCTAAATCAACTAAATTTAATCAACAGTACGGCTTCTTTCACTTCCCTGCCTGTCTCCCTATGGCCTCAGTCTGTGTAGAATCTGTTCTCTTCAGAATTGCTTGCCAGCTGGAGTCTTCTGAGCCTGTGGGTGGTTGCAATTTTAAAAGATTAAAATAAAAATGATCTGAGATCTCGCTGCAAATACGTTCCGGGCCTTCTCGGAGTCCGTGGTTACCAATTCTCTCTCACACTACCAAGTGCACACTTTCTCTCTCACACTACCAAGTGCACACTTTCTCTCTCACACTACCAAGTGCACACTTTCTCTCTCACCACTACCAAGTGCACACTTCTCTCTCACACTACCAAGTCCACACTTTCCTTCTCACCCTCAAGTCCACTTACTCTCACATACCCAAGTCCACACTTTCTCTCTCACACTACCAAGTGCACACTTTCTTCTCACACTACCCAAGTGCACACTTTCTCTCTCACAACTACCAAGTGCACACTTTCTCTCTCACACTACCAAGTGCACACTTTCTCTCTCACCATACCAAGTGTACACTTTCTTCTCTCACACTACCAAGTGGAACACTTTCTCTCTCACAATACCAAGTGCACACTTTCTCTCTCACACTACCAAGTGCACACTTCTCTCTCACACTACCAAGTGCACACTTTCTCTCTCACAATACCAAGTGCACACTTTCTTCTCACACTACCAAGTGTACACTTTTGCTGCATTTACCGCTGAAATAATTATATTCTAAATAATAGAAAATAATGTTTCAGACTCTGGCTACTGCAACGTCTTTTCTTTTGATATCCTACAGGTAATACATGTTTACTGAGAGATATTCTACAGGTAATACATGTTTACTGGAGATATTCTACAGGTAATACATGTTACTGGAGATATTCTACAGGTAATACATAATTTACTGGGATATTTCTACAGGTAATACATGTTTACTGGAGATATTCTTACAGAGGTAATACATTGTTTACTGAGAAGTATTCTTACAGGTATACAGTTTACTGGAGATATCTACAGGAATAATACATGTTTACTTGGAGATATTCTACAGGTAATACATGTTACTGGATTCATCATGGACTAGATACACAACAAATAGCTTTGTTTGTTTGTTAGTTTTTTAACCCCACTTGATATCTCTATCTCTCTGTCCATGTTTTCTTTCACGTACATCTCTACACCCCACTTGATTTGTCTTAACTCAGTTCCACAGCACCAGACAGAAGTTGTGTGTCCAGTTGGCCTATTTCTCTCAATCACAGCACTCTACACCCCCGTAGCCGCTTCTTTCCTGGGCCTAGAGCGTACACCCCCCCCCCCCCCGCCGCCCTCCTTTAAGACACCAGAGAACATAGTTCTACCAGCTCAGAGTCTCTTAGCGACCCGCCAAACACGCCAAGGCGACGTACCAGTCTCTCCCTTGCCATGTGCCTTGAACCATGATTCCTGAAAAGACGTGGCATTGATAGACACATAAACGCCAGGCCCTCTCGTCTCACTCCCCCGTGCCCCCCGTGGACCGCGCAGCATCGCTCCGAATCCTTTCCGATAATGGAAAGAAATCTCTCCTCCTCTCCCACTTCTTGATAATCAGTAGAAGTCTTCTCTTATCCAGCTCCCTTGGTTCAGATGCTCATCCACCTCCCTTGTGTTCAGATGGCTCATCCACCTCCTTGTTGTTCAGATGGCTCATCCACCTCCCTTGTGTTCACGATGGCTCATCCACCTCCCTTGTGTGTTCAGATGGTCATCCACCTCCCTTGTGTTCAGATGGCTATCCACCCCCTTGTTTTAGATGGCTCATCCACCTCCCTTGTGTTTCAGATGGCTCATCCACCTCCCTTGTGTTCAGATGGCTCATCCACCTCCCTTTGTTCAGATGCTCATCCACCCCCTTGTGTTCAGAGGCTCATCCACCTCCCTTGTGTTCAGATGGCTCATCCACCTCCTTGTTCAGATGGCTTCATCCTCTCCCTTGTGTTTAGATGGCTCACCCACCTCCCTTGTGTTTAGATGGCTCATCCACCTCCCTTGTGTTCAGATGGCTCATCCTCCTCCCTTTGTTTAGATGGCTCACCACCTCCCTTGGTTTAATGGCTCACCCACCTTCCTTGTGCTTAGATGGCTCACCACCTCCCTTGTGTTCAGATGGCTCATCCACCTCCCTTGTGTTCAGATGGCTCATCCCCTCCCTTGTGTTTAGATGGCTCATCCACCTCCCTTGTGTTCAGATGGCTCATCACCTCCCTTGCTGTTTAGATGGCTCAATCCTGCCGGTCCCTTGTGTTTAGATGGCTCATCCACCTCCCTCTGTGTTCAGATGGCTCATCCACCTCCCTTGTGTTTAGATGGCTCATCCTCCTCCCTTGTGTTTAGATGGCTCATCCACCCCTCCTTGTGTTTAGATGGCTCATCCTCCTCCCTTGTTGTTTAGATGGCTCATCCTCTCCCTTGTGTTTAGATGGCTCATCCACCTCCCTTGTGTTTAGATGGCTCATCACCTCCCTTGTGCTTTAGATGGCTCACCCACCCCCTGTGTTTAGATGGCTCATACCTCCCCTTGTGCTTAGATGGCTCATCCTCCTCCCTTGTGTTTCAGATGGCTCATCCACCTCCTTTTGGTTAGATGGCTCATCCACCTCCCTTGTGTTTAGATGGCTCATCCACCTCCCTTGTGTTTAGATGGCTCATTCCCCTCCCTTGTGTTTAGATGGCTCATCCACCTCCCTTTGGTTAGATGGCTCTTACCACCTCCCTTGTGTTAGATGGCTCATCCACCTCCCTTGTGCTTACATGGCTCATCCACCTCCCTTACAGAGCTCAATTTTGGGACACCGTGTTCAGCATGGCTCATCCACCTCCCTTGTGTTTAGATGGCTCACCCACCTCCCTTGTGCTTAGATGGCTCACCCACCTCCCTTGTGTTTAGATGGCTCATTTACTCTCCCTTGTGTTCAAGATGGCTCATCCACATCCCTTTGTGTTTAGATGGCTCATCCACCTCCCTTGTGTTTCAGATGGCTCATCCACCTCCCTTGTGTTCGATGGCTCATCCTACTCCCTTTGTGTTTTAGATGGCTCATCCACCTCCCTTGTGTTCAGATGGCTCATCCACCTCCCTTGTGTTCAGATGGCCACACCCACCTCCCTTGTGTTCAGATGGGCTCATCCACAATCCCTTTGTGTTTAGATGGCTCATCCACCTCCCTTGTGTTCAGATGGCTCATCCATCTCCCTGTGTTAGATGGCTCATCCTCAGCCTCCCTTGTGTTCAGATGGCTCATCCACCTCCCTTGTGTTCAGATGCTCATCCACCTCACCTTGTGTTCAGATGCTCATCCACTCCCTGTTGCTTAGATGGCTCATCCAGCTCCTTGTGTTTTAGATGGCTCATCCTCCTCCCTGTGCTTAGATGGCTCATTCCAGCTTCCTTGTGTTTAGATGGCCATCCAACCTCCCTTGTGCTTAGATGGTCTCATCCAGGCTCCCCTTGTGTTTAGATGGCTCATCCACCTCCCTTTGTGCTTAGATTGCTCATCCACCTCCTTGTTAGCATGGCTCACCACCTCCCTTCGTGTTAGATGGCTCACCCACCTCCCTTTGTTTAGATGGCTCATCCTCCTCCCTTGTGTTTAGATGGCTCATCCACCTCCCTTTGTGTTTAGATGCTCTTCTCTCTTTTTCTGACAGCAGCCAATATTGGAGAGAAATGCCTGGAGCGGTAAAAGTCAGCTCTGGGAACCCATACACTGCCTATCTTAAATATAACTAACTAGTTGTACATTATTAGAAATACATTGAAATTAATTTCATACTGAGTGCATGAGAAGCGTTGGTTTGGAGGATGCATTCTGAGACATGATGTGGACGAAAAAAGGAGGGCTTTTCAGTGGTTAACTAGATACCCTACATGGAGGACAAAATTGACAAAAGCTGATTGAACGCAGAACCCCAACAGACACACATACTCCCCCCACCCCCCCCCCCGTCGCCTCTCCCTCTCTTCCTCTCTCTTCTCTCTCGCTCTCTCTCTCTCCTCTCTCTCTTCATCCTCTCTCTCTCCTCTCCTCTCTCTCTTCTCTCTCCTCCGCATACCACACATACATCTACTCCTCCACCCCTCTCTCTCACTCTCTCTCATCTCTCTCTCTCCTACTCTACTTCTCTCTACTCTCTATCTCTGCTCTCTCTCTCTCTCACTCACTCTCACTCCTCTCTCTCACTCTCTGTCTCTCTCTCTCTCTTTCTCCGCCATTACCACAACATACTACTCTCCCCCCTCTCTCTCTCTCTCCTCTCTCATCTCGTCTCTCTCGTCTCTCGCTCCTCTCTGCACTCTCACTCTCACTCTCTTCTCTCTCTTTCTCTCGCATACACACATATATACTCTCCCCCCTCGCTCTCTCTCTCTCTCGCATACACACATACATACTCCCCTCCCTCGCTCTCTTTTCTCTCTCTCTCCTCTCTCTCTCTCTCTCTCTCTCTTCTCCTCTCGCATACACACATACAATACTCTCCCCGCCTCTCTCTCTCCCTCTCTCTCGCATACACACATACATACTCTCTTTCTCAGCTCACAAACACACACACACTCCACTCACACATACTCTCAGACACTCAATTCAGCTCAGTTACTCTTTAGATACGTGCTTCATAATAACTCAAGTCCTCCCTTGTTAATTGAAGAATGTTCAGTCTGAACTCCTTGCTTGATTTGAAGAATGTTCCGTCTCAACTCCTTGTTGATTTGAAGAATGTTCAGTCTAACTCCTGTTGATTTGAAGAAGTTCCTGCTCTAACTCCTTGTTGATTTGAAGAATGTTCAGTCTCAACTCCTTGTTGATTTGAAGAATGTCAGTCTGAACTCCTCGTGTTGATTTGAAGAATGTTCAGTCTGAACTCCTTGTTGATTTGAAGAATGTTCAGTCTGAACTCCTTGTTGATTTGAAGAATGTTCAGTCTGAACTCCTTTTGTTTGAAGAATTCAGTCTAATCCTGTTGATTGAAGAATGTTCAGTCTTCAACTCCTTGTTGATTTGAAGAAATTTCAGTCTCAACTCCTTGTTGATTGAAGAATGTTCAGTCTCAACTCCTTGTTGATTTGAAGAATGTCAGTCTCAACTCCTTGTTGATTTGAAGAAGTTCAGTCTCAACCCTTGTGATTTGAGAATGTTCAGTCTGAACTCTCGTTGATTGAAGAATGTTCAGTCTTACGTCCTTGTTATTTGAAGAATGTTCAGTCTGAACTCCTTGTTGATTTGAAGAATGTTCAGTCTCAACTCCTTGTTGATTTGAAGAATGTTTCAGTCTCAATCCTTGTTGATTTGAAGAATGTTCAGTCTCAATCCTTGTGATGAAGAATGTTCACGTCTGAACTCCTGTTGATTTGAAGAATGTTCCGTCTCAAACTCCTTGTTGATTTGAAGAATGTTCAGTCTCAACTCCTTGTTGATTTGGAAGAATGTTCCGTCTCAACCCTTGTTGATTTGAAGAATGTTCAGTCGAACTCCTTGTTGATTTGAGAATGTTCAGTCTCAACTCCTTGTTGATTTGAAGAATGTTCAGTCTAACTCTGTTGATTTGAAGAATGTTCAGTCTCACTCCTTGTTGATTTGAAGAATGTTCAGTCTGAACTCCTTGTTGATTGAAGAATGTCACTAACTCCTTCGTTGATTGCAAGAATGTTCAGCTGAACTCCTTGTTTTTGAAGAATGTTCAGTCTCAACTCCTTGTTGATTTGAAGAATGTTCAGTCTCAACTCCTTGTTGATTTGAAGAATGTTCAGTCTCAACTCCTTGTTGATTTGAAGAATGTTCAGTCTCAACTCCTTGTTGATTTGAAGAATGTTCCGTCTCAACTCCTTGTTATTTGAAGAATGTTCAGTCTCAACTCCTTGTTGATTTGAAGAATGTCGTCTCAACTCCTTGTTGATTTGAAGAATGTTCAGTCTGAACTCCTTGTTGATTTGAAGAATGTTCAGTCTCAACTCCTTGTTGATTTGAAGAATGTTCAGTCTGAACTCCTCGTTGATTTGAAGAATGTTCAGTCTCAAACTCCTTGTTGATTTGAAGAATGTTCAGTCTGAACTCCTTGTTGATTTGAAGAATGTTCAGTCTGAACTCCTTGTTGATTTGAAGAATGTTCAGTCTAACTCCTTGTTGATTTGAGAGAATGTTCAGTTCTCAACTCCTTGTTGATTTGAAGAATGTTCAGTCTGAACTCCTCGTTGATCCTTGTTAAGAATGTTCAGTCTCAACTCCTTGTTGATTTGAAGAATGTTCAGTCTGAACTCCTTGTTGATTTGAAAAATGTTCAGTCTGAACTCCTCCTTTGCTTGATCGCCTCGTAAAGTACGTCCATATGAATAATTTCCCCTATTCCAGTTTCTTAGCCTTCTCTGATGTTAGTCGAGGGAAAATATATCGATACTTGGATTTCAAAGGGAAACATTTCCTTTTGTTGTCGAACACTTTCAAGAAGACAGATTAATGGTGAGATTAGTAGTTGAATGCAGTATAGAGGTGCACTTCAAATTGCCTTGATATAAATCAATTTCTCCACAGGCCGCAAACAACCCAAATCTGAGAAGTAGTTCTGTAGTTTTGTGTGAATCGTCATGATCTATTTTCCAATATAACTAGGCCTACAGAAAGGTTTTCACCTCTCTTTCTGCTAAATATTTATTTAAATGAATACACATTTCGCAAACACCCAACTCTAATAATCTCTGAACGTTTCACACAAAAAGTTAATTTTACGTACCTAAGTCAAGATTGTCACCTATAGTACGTGGCTCTGTGACGCCTCAGATATCGTCTCGGGAGCCGCAGTTGACGCAACTGAGCAAAGTGTGAAGGAGGACACCCCGTAATAAACCTCTCAGAAGTGGCGCTACCTACAGCCAAGTCTTAATACTCCTGTGGATTTGTGGAAGCAACTTTAAATTGAGGGCCTCGGATTTATGCAATACTGTCAGGTCAGATTCACTCAGCCTTCCAACTGTAGTGGCATTAGAAACGAGTTTGTTGAATGAGTCATGCCTTGTGACAGGAAGGAAGTGAAAAGAGAACGTTTACACAACTCAGTTGGCACTTCCCTGTCTTTAATATCACATATAGGTATAACATAAAATAGGTTATTTTAGGGGTTCTTTTAGGGGGGGAGGGGGGACAAAGAAACACTATCGAAATCAATGCCTTGAGGGGACAATTTGAGATAGATGCAAGGGAGACAGTTCAAGCTGGCGTGCGTCGGAGTGCTTGATGTGGCGACTGCCTCAGGAGTTACCAAGGCGATGTAAACAGTCTGTTAGAGCTCTGGAAGAGCAAATCGAGGTTGGTAAAACCTCAGGGACCGACACATGCAGAAGATTTTGGTGTAATGTATACGTACTGTCATGATATTAGGCATCGTACAGCTCAAGAGCATTTTCTCCCCATTTTCTCAACAGTATCTTTCATGCCATGTTTGTTCCATTGCGGTTTTAGGGCTCAGAATTGAGGCGAGCCTCTGCGTGTCGATGTTAGGTGTCACGTCGAGTATACAACTGCCTATGTGTGTATTATATATGGCAGACCTGGATTTAAATACTATCTAAAATAATACTTTTGCTGTGCTTCATTGAGATTTCCTGGCACAATGGGAACCAATAGAATTGTCCCTAAACCCCACCCACTACAGACAGGCTAGAGCAAATTCTCTAACTATTTGAAAGATTTCAAATTGTATTTGAACCCAGGTCTGGATGGTATGATGCAGCAGGGATATATACTGAACAAAAAATATAAATACAACATGCAACAATTTCAAAGAACTGGGTAACAGTTCATATAAGGAAATCTGTAAATTGAAATTTAAAAAATGATTGTCCCCCAGCACAAGGTGCACCTGTGTAATGATCATGCTGTTTAATCAGCTTCTTGATATGTGACACCTGTCAGGTGGATGGATTATCTCGGCAGTGGAGAAATGCTCACTAACAGGGATGGAAACACATTTGTGCAAAAACATTTGAGCGAAATAAGCTTTTTTTGTGTGTATGGAACATGTCTGGTTTCTTTTATTTCAGCTCATGAAACACGAGACCAATACTTTACATGTTGCGTTTATATTTGTGTTCAGTGTATGTGTGGAGAGGAAGCCAGAAGGCCTGAAGCCCAGTCCATCATAATATGAACGAGTTTAACGACGACAGCTGCGTCGGTTACTTATGCAGATCCACGCCTTGCAGAGCCAGCTCTTTGTCACACTCGGGCAGCTTTTGAAATGATGATAGATGTGGCAGGGACAATGTCGTTAAATGAATGCATGATTTTCAGCGTTAGCGTTAATAAGTTACCCCAGAAATTAATTCATTTCAAAGGTCACATTTGGTCGATTGTCAATAAGAAGAGGGTCTCTTACACACTCAGGCACATCCACTAATCAAGTAGTTGACCGCAGGATTGATGTCATAGAGAATAATACATCTTCAATCAAGGGGCTGAAGGTGAAATGACCGTCTGAATTGCTCTATTTAATAACTGCTATTAAAAGTCTTCTCCTCATTAGACTATGCCTCTGCATAAATGTCCTGGTAAGTAGTGCAGTGGAGAACAGCAGTGCAACTCTTATCCTACATCCAAGTAGTCTTACGTGGAGTCTACTACATCTACCAAGTAGTCTTACGTGGAGTCTACTACATCTACCAAGTAGTCTTACGTGGAGTCTACTACATCTACCAAGTAGTCTTACGTGGAGTCTCCTACATCTACCAAGTAGTCTTACATGGAGTTTACTACATCTACCAAGTAGTCTTACGTGGAGAATCCTACATCTACCAAGTAGTCTTACGTGGAGTCTCCTACATCTACCAAGTAGTCTTACATGGAGTCTCCTACATCTACCAAGTAGTCTTACATGGAGTCTCCTACATCTACCAAGTAGTCTTACGTGGAGTCTCCTACATCTACCAAGTAGTCTTACATGGAGTCTCCTACATCTACCAAGTAGTCTTACATGGCTTCTTTTCCTTGCCTCTTCTTCTCCATGACCACTGATCCCCAAGGACATGATTGGTGAATATAATAGGGTGGGCACCCTGTCCATAAATAACCCCTAGCCCTATCCCCCATCCCCTGTACAGAAAAAAACCCTAGTCCCTAATCCCCATCCCCTGTCCATAAATAACCCCTAGCCCTATCCCCCACCCCCTGTCCATAAACAACCCCTAGTCCCAACCCCTAGCCTTAACATTAAATTATCTGGCAACAGCTCAGGTGGACATCGCTGCAGTCAGCATGCCAATTGCACGTTCTTTTAAAACTTGAGATATCTATGGCATTATGTTGTCTGACAAAACTGCACATTTTAGAGTGGCCTTTTATTGTCCCCAGCACAAGGTGCACCTGTGTAATGTTTAATCAGGTTCTCGGTAGGCCCCACCTGTCAGGTGGATGGATTAACTTGGCAAAGGAAAAATGCTCACTAACAGGGATGTGAACAAATGTCTGCACCAAAGTTGTGAGAAAGAAGCTTTTTGTCCGTATGGAACATTTCTGCAGTCTTTTATTTCAGCTCATGAAACATGGGACCAAAACGTTACATGTTGTGTTATATTTTTGTTCACTATAGAAAGGATTTGATAGGTAAAGGCAATATGCAAAAACAATCCCACTATCAGAGGGCAAGGTCGGAGCTGCTACCATATTGTTTATACCTAGCCAGTTATTATCTACATATCATAGAGCAGGGTGGAGCTGCTACCATATTGTTTATACCTAGCCAGTTAGCCAGTTATATGTCTACATATCATAAAGCAGGGTGGAGCTGCTACCATATTGTTTATACCTAGCCAGTTATTATCTACATATCATAGAGCAGGGTGGAACTGCTACCATATTGTTTATACCTAGCCAGTTATTATCTACATATCATAGAGCAGGGTGGAGCTGCTACCATATTGTTTATTACCTAGCCAGTTATTATCTACTATCATAGAGCAGGGTGGAACTGCTACCATATTGTTTATTACTAGCCAGTTATTATCTACATATCATAGAGCAGGGTGGACTGCTACCATATTGTTTATACCTAGCCAGTTATTATCCTACATATCATAGAGCAGGGTGGAACTGCTACCATATTGTTTATACCTAGCCAGTTATTATCTACATATCATAGAGCAGGGTGGAACCTGCTACCATATTGTTTATACCTAGCCAGTTATATCTACATATCATAGAGCAGGTGGAGCTGCTCACCATATTGTTTATACCTAGCCAGTTATATCTACATATCATAGAGCAGGGTGGAGCTGCTACCATATTGTTTATACCTAGCCAGTTATATCTACATATCATAGAGCAGGGTGAGCTGCTACCATATTGTTTATACCTAGCCAGTTATTATCTACAAATCATAGAGCAGGGTGGAGCTGCTACCATATTGTTTATACCTAGCCAGTTATATCTACATATCATAGAGCAGGGTGAGCTGCTACCATATTGTTTATACCTAGCCAGTTATACTACATATCATAGAGCAGGGTGGAACTGCTACCATATTGTTTATACCTAGCCAGTTATATCTACATATCATAGAGCAGGGTGGAGCTGCTACCATATTGTTTATACCTAGCCAGTTAGTAATCTACAATTCATAGAGCAGGGTGGACTGCTACCATATTTTTACCTAGCCAGTTATTATCTACATATCATAGAGCAGGTGGAGCTGCTACCATATTGTTTTATACCTAGCCAGTTATATCTACATATCATAGAGCAGGGTGGAACTCGCTACCATATTGTTTATACCTAGCCAGTTTATATCTACATATCATAGAGCAGGGTGAACTGCTACCATATTGTTTATACCTAGCCAGTTATTACTACATATCATAGAGCAGGTGGAGCTGCTACCATATGTTTATACCTAGCCAGTAGTATCTACATATCATAGAGCAGGTGAGCTGCTTACCATATTGTTTATACCTAGCCAGTTAATCTACATATCATAGAGCAGGGTGAGCTGCTACCATATTGTTTATACCTAGCCAGTTTATTATCTACATATCATAGAGCAGGGTGGAGCTGCTACCATATTGTTTATACCTAGCCAGTTAGTATCTACATATCTAGAGCAGGGTGGAACTGCTACCATATTGTTTATACCTAGCCAGTTAGTATCTACATATCATAGAGCAGGTGGAACTGCTACCATATTGTTTATACCTAGCCAGTTATATCTACATATCATAGAGCAGGGTGGAGCTGCTACCATATTTTTATACCTAGCCAGTTATATCTACATATCATAGAGCAGGGTGGAGCTGCTACCATATTGTTTATACCTAGCCAGTTATATCTACATATCATAGAGCAGGTGGAGCTGCTACCATATTGTTTATACCTAGCCAGTTATTATCTACATATCATAGAGCAGGGTGGAGCTGCTACCATATGTTTATACCTAGCCAGTTATATCTACATATCATAGAGCAGGGTGGAGCTGCTACCATATTGTTTATACCTAGCCAGTTATATCTACATATCATAGAGCAGGGTGGAGCTGCTACCATATTGTTTATACCTAGCCAGTTATTATCTACATATCATAGAGCAGGTGGAGCTCTACCATATTGTTATACCTAGCCAGTTAGATCTACATATCATAGAGCAGGGTGGAGCTGCTACCATATTGTTTATACCTAGCCAGTTATATCTACATATCATAGAGCAGGGGGAGCTGCTACCATATTGTTTATACCTAGCAGTTATTATCTACATATCATAGAGCAGGGTGGAGCTGCTCCATATTGTTTATACCTAGCCAGTTAGTATCTACATTATTCAAT
>NC_036869.1:2391415-2400792 GCF_002910315.2 Salvelinus sp. IW2-2015 | reverse complement strand
TATTAATCTACATATCATAGAGCAGGTGGAGCTGCTACCATATTGTTTATACCTAGCCAGTTTTATCTACATATCATAGACAGGGTGGAGCTGCTACCATATGTTTTTATACCTAGCCAGTTATTATCTACATATCATAGAGCAGGGTGGAGCTGCTACCATATTGTTTATACCTAGCCAGTTATTATCTACATATCATAGAGCAGGGTGGACTGCTACCATATTGTTTATACCTAGCCATGATTATCTACATATCATAGAGCAGGTGGAGCTGCTACCATATTGTTTATACCTAGCCAGTTATTATCTACATATCATAGAGCAGGGTGGAACTTGCTACCATATTGTTTATACCTAGCCAGTTATTATCTACATATCATAGAGCAGGGTGAACTGCTACCATATTGTTTATACCTAGCCAGTTATTATCTACATATCATAGAGCAGGGTGGAGCTGCTACCATATTGTTTATACCTAGCCAGTTATATCTACATATCATAGAGCAGGTGGACTGCTACCATATTGTTTATACCTAGCCAGTTATTATCTACATATCATAGAGCAGGGTGGAACTGCTACCATATTGTTTAACCTAGCCAGTTATTATCTACATATCATAGAGCAGGGTGGAGCTGCTACCATATTGTTTATACCTAGCCAGTTATATCTACATATCATAGAGCAGGGGAGCTGCTACCATATTGTTTATACCTAGCCAGTTATTATCTACATATCATAGAGCAGGGTGGAGCTGCTACCATATTGTTTATACCTAGCCAGTTATTATCTACATATCATAGAGCAGGGTGGAGCTGCTACCATATTGTTTATACCTAGCCAGTTAGTATCTACATACATAGAGCAGGGTGGACTGCTACCATATTGTTTATACCTAGCCAGTTGTTATCACATATCATAGAGCAGGGTGGAGCTGCTACCATATTGTTTATAACCTAGCCAGTTATTATCTACATATCATAGAGCAGGTGAGCTGCTACCATATTGTTTATACCTAGCCAGTTATTATCTACATATCATAGAGCAGGGTGAACTGCTACCATATTGTTTATACCTAGCAGTTATTATCTACATATCATAGAGCAGGGTGGAGCTGCTACCATATTGTTTATACCTAGCCAGTTATTATCTACATATCATAGAGCAGGGTGGAACTGCTACCATATTTTTTATACCTAGCCAGTTATTATCTACATATCATAGAGCAGGGTGGAGCTGCTACCATATTGTTTATACCTAGCCAGTTATTATCTACATATCATAGAGCAGGGTGGAACTGCTACCATATTGTTTATACCTAGCCAGTTATTATCTACATATCATAGAGCAGGGTGGAGCTGCTACCATATTTTTATACCTAGCCATTATTATCTACATAATCATAAGCAGGTGGAGTGCTACCATCTACATATCATAGAGCAGGGTGGAGCTGCTACCATATTGTTTATACCTAGCCAGTTAGTATCTACATATCATAGAGCAGGGTGGAGCTGCTACCAAATTGTTTTGTACCTGAAAGGCCTAGGAAGTAGACTAAAGGCTCGGGGATGCTTCTGGACTGGGCCATGGAATGTCCATGAAACCTATTCAGTTGTTCCGCCTGCCAGTGACCATTAAGGGAAGGAGACGGCGAGAGGAAGCATAACAAGTCTGTTGGGAACACAGCTATTGGTTGGGGAGTGAGTCATCTCACCTGCTTTACCAGATGTCAACCTGCAGCAGCACATCAAGATGGCTTCCACACTACACCTTATGTACCCCTAGTTAACCAGACTCCTTATGTACCCCCATTAAACCAGACTCCTTATGTACACCTAGTTAACCAGACTCCTTAAGTACCCCTAGTTAACCAGACTCCTTATGTACCCCTAGTTAACCAGACTCCTTATGTACCCCTAGTTAACCAGACTCCTTATGTACCCCTTGAAACCAGGACTCCTATGTACCCCTAGTTAACCAGACTCGTTATTGTACCGCCTAGTTAACCACGACTCCGTATGTACAGCCTAGTTAACCAGACTCCGTATGTACCCCTAGTTAACCAGACCCTTATGTACCCCTAGTTAACCAGACTCCGTATGTACCTCTAGTTAACCAGACTCATTATGTATCCTAGTTAAGTATCACAATCGACCTATTTAAACCTTATGTATCCTAGTAACCAGACTCCTTATGTATCCCTAGTTAACGCAGACTCCTTATGTACCCCTAGTTAACCAGACTCCTTATGTACCCCTAGTTAACCAGACTCCTTATGTACCCCTAGTTAACCAGACTCCTTATGTATCTAGTTAACCAGACTCCTTATGTACCCTAGTTAACCAGACTCCTTATGTACCCCTAGTTAACCAGACTCCTTATGTATCCTAGTTAACCAGACTCCTTATGTACCCTAGTTAACCAGACTCCTTATGTACCCCTAGTTAACCAGACTCCTTAAGTATCCCTGTTAACCAGACTCTTTATGTACCCCTATTACCAGCTCTTAGATTTACCCCAGTTAACCAGCTCCTTATGTACCCCTAGTTAACCAGACTCCTTATGTACCCCTAGTTAACCAGACCTCCTTATGTACCCCTAGTTAACCAGACTCCTTATGTACCCTAGTTAACCAGACTCCTTATGTATCCCTAGTTAACCAGACTCCTTATGTATCCTAGTTACCAGACTCCTTATGTATCCTAGTTAACCAGACTCCTTATGTACCTCCTAGTTAACCAGACTCCTTATGTATCCCTAGTTAACCAGACCCTTTATGTAACCCCTAGTTAACAGACTCCTTATGTACCCTAGTTAACCAGACTCCTTATGTACCCCTAGTTAACCAGGCTCCTTAAGTACCCCTAGTTAACCAGAACCTCTTATGTACCCCTAGTTAACCAGACTCCTTATGTACCCCTAGTTTACCAGATTCCTAATGTACCCTAGTTAACCAGACTCCTTATGTATCCCTAGTTAACCAGACTCCTTTGTATCCTAGTTAACCAGACTCCTTATGTATCCCTAGTTAACCAGACTCCTTATGTACCCCTAGTTAACCAGACTCCTTAACTACCCTAGTTAACCAGACTCCTTATGTACCCCTAGTTAAACCAGGACTCCTTTAGTACCCCTAGTTAACCAGAGACTCCTTATGTACCCCTAGTTAACCAGACTCCTTATGTACCCTAGTTAACCAGACTCCTTATGTACCCTAGTTAACCAGACTCCTTATGTACCCCTAGTTAACCAGACTCCTTTAATGTTACCCTAGTTAACCAGACTCTTTATGTACCCCTAGTTAACCAGACTCCTTATGTTACCCTAGCGTTAACCAAGACTCGCTTATGTACCCTAGTTAACCAGACTCCTTATGTACCCCTAGTTAACCAGACTCCCTTATGTACCCCTAGTTAACCAAGCCTCCTTATGTACCCCTAGTATAACCAGACTCCTTAATGTGTATCCGCCGCTAGTTGGAAGCTCAGAGCTCTTATTGTACCGACCGCGCCTAATTAGGTTAACCCACCCTCCTTATGTGCAGCCCGCTAGTTAACCAGACTCCTTATGTACCCCTAGTTAACCAGACTCCTTATGTATCCCTAGTTAACCAGACTCCCTATGTATCCCTAGTTAACCAGACTCTTTATGTACCCCTAGTTGACCAGACTCCTTATGTACCCCTAGTTAACCAGACTCCTTATGAAATAGTAGATGTGTCACTGCTGCTCTTTTTCACTATTCAGTACCAGTCAAAAGTTTGGACACACCTACTCATTCCAGAGTTTTTCTTTTCTTTTTACTATTTTCTACATCGTAAAATAATTGTGAATACATTAATCTATGAATACACATATATAGAATCATGTAGTAACCAAATAAGTGTTAAACAAATACAAATAAAATATATATTTGAGATTCGTCAAAGTAGTCACCCTTTGCCTTAATGACAGCTTTGCACACTCTCTTGGCATTATCTCAACCAGCTTCATAAGGTTGTCACCTGGAATGCATTTCAATTAACAGGTGTGCCTTGTTAAAAGTTAATTTGTGGAATTTCTTGAGTTGGACCGCAGATGCTCAGCATATGTGGGAACTCCTTCAAGACTGTTGGAAAAGCATTCCAGGTGAAGCTGGTTGAGAGAATGCCAAGAGTGTGCAAAGTTGTCGTCAAGGCAAAGGATGGCTACTTTGAAGAATCTAAAATATATTCTGATTTATTTAACACTTTTTTTTGTTTACTACATGATTCCTTATGTGTTATTTCATAGTTTTGATGACTTCACTATTATTTTACAATTAGAAAATAGTAAAAAGAGTAGGGGTGTCCAAACTTTTGACTGGTAGTGTACATCTTTTTTTGGGGTTGAAATGACATCCGTTCTTCGTATTGGTAAAAAAAAAAAAAATTAGATAAAAGTTTATTCTTTCAACTGACATTATAGCAGTGTATAGACCTGCGTTTTTGCATCTCACCGGTAGAAACGGGCCAGCCACATTTCCTGGTTGCCAAAATTCATATCCAGTTGCTGTGAGAAATATGAAAATGTCTGTTTGTAGACAGAACATTCAAACAAAGGATTTTGAAATGTGACGGAAGTCTCAACTGGCGGGGTTTCAATGTCGTCGAATGTTGAAAAGATATGCTATTCCATAGATTTTCCCCTTCACTTCAAAGAGGATTGGCATCCGATCAACCAACATCAGAAAAGCAGAAAAGAAGTCAAGCTGAGGTAACGTAGCTAACCTTACCTAGCTAAATAGCTAGCGAATTACATTTGTTTAGCTAAAGCAAAATCTAGCTAGCTAGCTTTCATAATACGATGGCTAGACATTCCAAAGCATATCAATGTAAATAGTCAGCTGCTATCTGGCGATGGTGATTTGTAACTTTGCAAGCTAACGTTAGCTTCATTAGGATACGTTAGCTAACCGTTAGCTAGCTAACTAACTACCGCAGAGGCTAACGTGTCTATGTGTTCTATTTAGAGTCCAATCCCATCAACAACTGCAGAGGCATCGACATCAAGCTCAGCAACAGGAACTAGTGTAAGTCCCCATTTAAAATCGGACTAACATCTACTACATCTTTCCATGACTCCATGATGAACATGGAAACACGGTCTCTGTCTTGTTGGTCTATTTACAATTAGGCTATAACTTCTACTGTAGTTTCTCTGTATTGTGGACGTTTAGTTGATTGTTCATACAAGACTTGAAGTCTAAATTGGAGAAGAGGAGGTGTTAGTAAGGGGGGGGGGGGTAGGTATTGTGTGTGAAGGTTAGTATGTATGATGTATTGACATTTAGGGGGTGGGTGGATATAGTACCTTGTTTGAGTGTGTATTGATGGGGACAAAGTCATCAAATGTTTGCTAATCACTGACTAGTGTGAGTCCCACAGACTAATCCCATCTGCGGATGACGTTGAACTTGACACCAGCTTTAGTTGTACAGCTCCTGCCTGTACATTCGTGGCCAAAAGTTTTGAGAATGACACAAATATTAATTTTCACAAAGTTTGCTGCTTCTGTGTCTTTAGATATTTTTATCAGATGTTACTATGGAATACTGAAGTATAATTACAAGCATTTCATAAGTGTCAAAGAATTTTATTGACAATTACATGAAGTTGATGCAAAGAGTCAATATTTGCAGTGTTGACCCTTCTTTTTCAAGACCTCTGCAATCCGCCCTGGCATGCTGTCAATTAACTTCTGGGATACATCCTGACTGATGGCAGCCCATTCTTGCATAATCAATGCTTGGAGTTTGTCAGAATTTGTGGGTTTTTGTTTGTCCACCTGCCTCTTGAGGATTGACCACAAGTTCTCAATGGGATTAAGGTCTGGGGAGTTTCCTGGCCATGGACCCAAAATATCGATGTTTTGTTCCCCAAGCCACTTAGTTATCACTTTTGCATTATGGCAAGCTGCTCCATCATGCTGGAAAAGGCATTGTTCATCACCAAACTGTTCCTGGATGGTTGCGAGAAGTTGCTCTCGGAGGATGTGTTGGTACCATTCTTTATTCATGGCTGTGTTCTTAGGCAAAATTGTGAGTAAGCCCACTCCCTTGGCTGAGAAGCAACCCCACACATGAATGGTCTCAGGAGGCTTTACTGTTGGCATGGCACAGGACTGATGGTAGCGCTCACCTTGTCTTCTCCGAACAAGCTTTTTTCCGGATGCCCCAAACAATCGGAAAGGGGATTCATCAGAGAAAATGACTTTAGCCCAGTCCTCAGCAGTCCAATCCTTGTACCTTTTGCAGAATATCAGTCTGTCCCTGATGTTTTTCCTGGAGAGAAGTGGCTTCTTTGTGGCCCTTCTTGACACCAGGCCATCTTCCAAAAGTCTTCGCCTTACTGTGCGTGCAGACGCACTCACACCTGCCTGCTGCCATTCTGAGCAAGCTCTGTACTGGTGGTGCCCCAATCCCGCAGCTGAATCAACTTTAGGAGACAGTCCTTGCGTTTGCTGGACTTTCTTGGGCGCCCTGAAGCCTTCTTCACAACAATTGAACCACTCTCCTTGAAGTTCTTGATGATCCGATAAATGTTTGATTTGGGTGCAATCTTACTGGCAGCAATATCCTTGCCTGTGAAGCCCTTTTTGTGCAAAGCAATGATGACGGCACATGTTTCCTTGCAGGTAACCATGGTTGACAGAGGAAGAGCAATGATTCCAAGCACCACCCTCCTTTTGAAGCTTCCAGTCTGTTATTCGAARTCAATCAGCATGACAGAGTGATCTCCAGCCTTGTCCTCGTCAACACTCACACCTGTGTTAACGAGAGAATCACTGACATGATGTCAGCTGGTCCTTTTGTGGCAGGGCTGAAATGCAGTGGAATTTTTTGGGGGGGGATTCAGTTCATTTGCATGGCAAAGAGGGACTTTGCAATTAATTGCAATTCATCTGATCACTCTTCATAACATTCTGGAGTATATGCAAATTGCCATCATACAAACTGAGGCAGCAGACTTTGTGAAAATGTATATTTGTGTCATTCTCAAAACTTTTGGCCACGACTGTACACCCATTAGATGAAAGATAACCTTGACATCAGCTTTAGTTGTACAGAGCCTGTACACCCATTGGATGAAAGATGACCTTGACATCAGCTTTAGTAGTACAGAGCCTGTACACCCATTGGATGAAATATTTCAGCCTTTAATAAGCTGAAGCTCAACATCCTCTGACTTTGAAACAAACCAGGACAGCCAAAGTTATTTATAAAAGCGCAATACCCTCTTGAAAACAAAAGCACTAATACGCTATAAACTACAAGACAAGTGCTCCTCAAACATTTCACAGCCTTGCAGTCAGTTGTTTGGCATGAGGGAGGGGCTGTTAGTATATACTTCTAGCCTATCTACTCTATTGTTGGCTGTGCTCGTCTACTCAACAGCACAACTGTAGGTGCTTATACACAACATTACAAGACTAGTCCATCTACAAGTCAAGCCCCCCTCAAACTGTTCACAACTTTGCTAACAGCCCATCACAATGCCCCATTATTGACTCTTGAGTGTAACAAAACACATACCAGTCTATTGTAGCCTTTTTTGTTTACAGATTAACATGGTTTATTGTATGGTTACATCATCCTAATGATCCGTCTTCATGTTTTACACATCCTCATGATCTGTCTTCATGTCTTTCCAGGAGACTTTCAGTACAAACAAATCTTCTGCAAGAAGTCGAAGCAGTGGGTGGTGAAGAAAGTGTACGAGAGGATTGTCCGCCTGACTGTAGAGTGCAGAAAGGACCAGACAGTTATCTACAACGAGCCTGATTCACAGCTCCTCTAAAACCCAACATCCCTGCCAACATCACCACAGCGTCAAAGCCTGCTAAACCAGATGCCATTACCCAACACAAGAAGAGGTTCACCAGCTGAAGAACATTCTGGAACGTGGAACATTCAACCAACACAACATCCATATTCAATAAGACTGATGTTGTGGTATATTATAGAATGAGTAGTATGCTCACATCTCCATTATGGTAAATACATTGTTAGCTGTTATACTGTACATATGTATATAATGGTGTTTTACGTCATATTTTTATTTTTTTTACAAGTGTACTGACAAGTGATTAAATTATTCCAGCTGCATCAGAAACCAATAAAGTGTTGACTTCAACTACTGGATCAATTCATTGTGATATTCATGAAATGTATTTGGATCAACTAGCTTCAATCTTACTGCTGAAAAACAAATGATGCAGGGAGTTGGTGTATCATTTAAATAGATTTTTTTGGGGCAAGTAAACATGTTTCAATAAAAATATAGATTAGTCTGTCAATATAGCAAATAAGTAAACATGGCATGCGTTCAAGATGTTTATTTGCACTGGAGACTGGTGCGTTTTCACAGCAGTATGCAGGAACAGTTACGCAATGTATGATATATATATATATTTATGATATACAGTGGGGCAAAAAAGTATTTTGTCAGCCACCAATTGTGCAAGTTCTCCCACTTAAAAAGATGAGAGAGGCCTGTAATTTTCATCATAGGTACACTTCAACTATGACAGACAAAATGAGAAAAGAAAATCCAGAAAATCACATTGTAGGATTTTTAATGAATTTATTTGCAAATTATGGTGGGAAATAAGTATTTGGTCATTAACAAAAGTTTATCTCAATACTTTGTTATATACCCTTTGTTGGCAATGACAGAGGTCAAATGTTTTCTGTAAGTCTTCACAAGGTTTTCACACACTGTTGCTGGTATTTTGGCCCATTCCTCCATGCAGATCTCCTCTAGAGAAGTGATGTTTTGGGGCTGTTGCTGGGCAACACGGACTTTCAACTCCCTCCAAAGATTTTCTATGGGGTTGAGAATCTGAGACTAGCTAGGCCACTCCAGGACCTTGAAATGCTTCTTACGAGCCACTCCTTCGTTGCCCGGGCGGTGTGTTTGGGATCATTGTCATGCTGAAAGACCCAGCCACGTTTCATCTTCAATGCCCTTGCTGAGGGAAGGAGAATTTCACTCAAAATCTCACGATACATGGCCCCATTCATTCTTTCCTTTACACGGATCAGTCGTCCTGGTCCCTTTGCAGAAAACAGCCCCAAAGCATGATGTTTCCACCCCCATGCTTCACAGTAGGTATGGTGTTCTTTGGATGCACCTCGCATTCTTTGTCCTCCAAACACGACGAGTTGAGTTTTTACCAAAAGTTAGATTTTGGTTTCATCTGACCATATGACATTCTCCCAATCTTCTTCTGGATCATCCAAATGCTCTCTAGCAAACTTCAGACGGGCCTGGACATGTACTGGCTTAAGCAGGGGGACACGTCTGGCACTGCAGGATTTGAGTCCCTGGCGGCGTAGTGTGTTACTGATGGTAGGCTTT
>NC_036869.1:2375222-2391390 GCF_002910315.2 Salvelinus sp. IW2-2015 | reverse complement strand
ACAGCAGGATCTTCTAACCAATACTACGAGACACCAGCGAACAAGAGCCAAGTTATTCTATCAAACAGACGCTCGCTACTATACACTCCTTCTGCTAAATACAAATAGCTAGACCTATTAAGTACAGCCTCATAAACTACAAGCTCGCAAACTGCCTCCATCACAAATATCTATTTACACAGCCTAATGCCACAGGACCAATAGTTTTACCATGTGAGCGAGCCGCCGGTGCCTTTTAGCGTACACTGCATGCTTCTACCTAGCGTTCACTCATCTTGTTGCTGTTTGGTTCTATGCTTCACAGCCATCAAACGTAGTGCATTGACTTCACTATCACACCCACACTTACCAAGCCTCAGTCTTCAACTCATGACTACAGACAAGCGCCACCCGCTCAACAACCTTTCCTAACAACTGCCTTTGCTTCAAATGACAGCCTACAATATCCGCCTGCCACACTGACTCCCCATTATTGACTCTTGAGTGTAACAAAACACATACCAGTCTATTGTAGCCTTTTTTGTTTACAGATTAACATGGTTTATTGTATGGTTACATCATCCTAATGATCCGTCTTCATGTTTTTCACACATCCTCATGATCTGTCTTCATGTCTTTCCAGGAGACTTTCAGTACAAACAAATCTTCTGCAAGAAGTCGAAGCAGTGGGTGGTGAAGAAAGTGTACGAGAAGGATTGTCCGCCTGACTGTAGAGTGCAGAAAGGACCAGACAGTTATCTACAACGAGCCTGATTCAACAGCTCCTCTAGCCCTAGTACCGTGCACCCGCTGTATATAGCCTCGCTAGATTGTCCTCTTCTGCCTATATGTGATACATCCTTTTATATTTACCTCTTAAACTTGGTAAATGTTTTTCTTTCTCTCTCCTGAAACTGCACTGTGGTTAACCCTCCTGTAAGTAAGGCATTTCACAGGTCGACCAAAGAGAGTCCGTGACACTTGCTCTTATTTCGGCACATCGGGCAAAGTCAACAAGTTTCTGATATTTGAATTTGACAACATAACACTATTCCTAGTAAAGCCTAAAATTGTGACCCTTTCAGCTACTTATCTTTTCAGATCTTACTATCAGCTATATGAACTAAATTCACCATACCACTATCTTACATTATCGGAAATAACCTCTGGCGGATTCAATAAAGAAAAGAACAGACTGTTCTTCACCGCTGAAAACTTCTGGAACGTGAAACATTTTGAATCAAAAGACCAAATGACTGCAACCACACACAAACATATCCAACACACCAGTCTCATATTGTCAATAGTTTTGCCACTAATCATGTCAACGTGAAATCATATTCTTGAAATATATGACGATTATTATTAGACACAAGAAAAGGATACATATGTATGCTCACATCTCCATTATGGTAAAAATAAATGTCCTGAAATAGAGGATATAAGCCTTCAAGCTGTGTATATGCATCAGCGTATATTGTGTAGTAGTGTGTATTTTTCCGAGTCTTCGTTCTCTACCTGACATTACATGCATAGTATTGTTAAGGTTTTTTTTACCCAAGTGCTTGTCACCTGAACAAGTGACTTCTATAAAACATTAATGCATGTAATGCGCACAGGCGTGCGTATCCAGTCTCGCCTACATCAAAAAGAATGTGACAGAGTGAGGTTGTTCAGTCATCCTCCTAACATTCATAGGAGTAGAATGCAGATGTTCATTGTTGTGTACCTCATGTCCTCATGTGACACTACATTATTTGAGTTGATGAGTACAAGCTTACGTTTCTCCTAGCTTACTGCTCTACAAACCCTACAAATAACACAAGTATGGAGGTGTTTCCAGATCTTCCGCATCAATACATTTATAGAATGACAGTTTTATACATGAGATGTATACACTCTGTTTCTAACTTACACTACATTAATATGTGATTAGTCTGTATCTCGAAAGATGTAGTTCCGAGTCCTCCCCACATAATTTATGAGAAGGTTGTACCCCAGTCTCAACTACATCAAATGATGAGGAGCGTAGTTCCAAGTTCTCCATACATATAATGGAGTGAGGAGTTGTTTCCCATCCTCCATACATAATAGAATTGATTAAGGTGATAAGTTTTTCAGTCTGCCACTCGCGTACAAGTATACTATGAGCTAGTGGCTGGCCCATGTTTCTCATTGCATCTCCCCACAATAGATTCAATGAGGAGCGTGTGTTACCAGTTTCTGCCACCATAGCAGAATTAAATGACAGTGTTCCAGTTCATCCCCTACGATAACTATCGAGAGAGTGTTCCAGATCTCCCTACATTTAATTATAGAGAGATGAGAGTTCCAGATCTCCATACATAATTTATAGAGAGGTTGTTCCCAGTCTCACCTACATAATTATTGAAGATTATTGATATGTTACCAGCAGTCTTCCCTACACTAATTATGAGAGGTGTTCCAGGTGCTCCCTATGTAATGATGAAGCGTGTTCCAGATCTCACCTACATATTTTGAGAAAGAGATATATCCAGATTCTCCCTACATAGTATGATTTATGAGAGGTTGTTTCCATGTCTCCCACCAATAAATGTTATGAGAGGCTGTTCCAGTCTCACTACATCTCATAATAGATGAGAGGTGTGTTTCCAGGTCTTGCATACACAAAATTATTTGAGTGCTGTTCCAGTCCATATCCTCCCTTATCAATAAATTATGAGATGGTGTACCAGGTCTGACCGAATACATAGCATTTATGTGAGAAGGTTTTCCAGTTTCATATAGGTTACACTTCTCCCTACATAAAATCTATGAGATGCATTGTTCCACAGTCTCCAAATACAATAGGTAGAAATAGAGGAGGATGTACATTCCCGTCTACGACCTACAATATGTATGAGAGGCGTGTCCACAGTCTCCCCTACATAATTGATGAAGGTGTTCCTAGTTCATACACTGACATAAGTTGAAATGAGATGTTATTGCTAATTATGGTGGAATGTATCCAGTAGTCTCTCCTTATGGAATATGTGAGAGATTATTCATCAGTATACTCCACAAAGTGAATGATAGGTGTTCCAGATCTTCACTACATAATGATGAGACCTCAGGGTAGTCTCCAGTTTCTCCTACGATAATGAGATGGATGTATCTCAGCCCTTTTGCCCTTACAGGCTAATGATTGAGACGAAGAGTGTGCCGTACTTCGTCTACATTATGTCTGTGATGTTCCAGTCTACGTGCTTCACCTACTAATGAGAGAGAGTGTTCCCTTCACAGCGATCTCCCGTATGCAACATGATTGAGAGGGTGTGTCCAGTCTCATCTCTTACCATAATTAGGAGAGCCCATTCCTGTTTCCAAGTGTGATCCGCTACATATATGATTCAGCTGTGTTCCAGGAGAGTCTCCCGTGATAGTCATATTTGGATGAGAGGTGGTGCCCATCTCTTGACTGTACAGAAGATGAGAGGGTGTTCTACCAGTCTCCCACGCAACTATACTTCTCTAGACTCTCGAGTCGGCCTTCAAGTTTCTCCTCTCCATACATAATGGATGTATAGGAGTTCGTTGGTGCCCATGGCTCATACACGCCCATACACACATACATAGGAACTCTGAGGAGATGTATCTGCTCTCTGTCTACGAAGCCACTCCTCGCCATACTAATTGGCATGCAGACGGTGCTGTCGCAGTGTGTCTCCGTACAGAATGAGGACGAGTGATTCCCTTAGTCTCTCATAATGAACCTGATGAGAGAGAAGATGTCTCCCCAGCGTTTCTCCCTCAAGCATACCTGCTGTGAGAGAGGTGGTATCAAGTGCTCGCCACATTACATAATCAACTCATATATACAAATGCTATCTTCTCTACCTCTATGAGAGGATAGTTCCTAGTCTGTCGGCCCCACCCAATTATATCGTGAGAAGATTCTTGTTTCTCCTCATGACTCCCTACGTAATGATCCCTCCAGTCTCGTCCCCCTGTGATCTACTAATTGCATGAAGAGGTGTTCCAGTTCCTCTGCACGCATACATAAGTAAACATGCCCGCATGATATCCATGTATGTTTCTCCACCCCATTGACTTTAAACAGTGATGATGAGAGGTGTGTCCAGTCTCAACTACATAATATGAGAGGTGTTCTGTTCGAGATCGCCATACATAATGAGAGAGTGATTCCATTTCCTCCACTCCTAACTCTAAAGTGGCATGAGAGTTTCCAGTGCCCATTTTCTCTATATATTGGAGGTGAGAGGTTGTTAGTCTCCCTACACAATGATGCATCTGTTTCCCCTCTCCCTACAATTATAGAGGTGTTCCAGCTCCCTACAAAATAAACTATAGCAGAGACGAGTGTCTCTATGTTCTCCGGCTTAACATATGATGTAGTCTCTCACTCTCAAAAAGCTCAGAAAATTTATACTGAGTATGTTGATGAACTGTTCCAGTCTCCCTGACCCAATCTAGTGAAAGAGTGGGAACTGTTTCTCAGCCCCTAATGAATTGCATTCAGGTTCTGACGTACTATATCTATTGTTGACTATGAAGCACTAGTCTGCGGTCCTGTCATCATCTAAAAAAAGCACACTATAGAGTTTTTGTCCCAGTGATCTCGGCTAACAATAATTTGTCTTTGTTTTGTCAGCCGATTACACATCACGCCAGCAGCGAGTAGATACACTGTCTGCCTTTTCCATAAGATCAATTAGGACTTTGCCATGCACGAGTTCCTATCTGCAAGCACATTGCAGGATATCTAAGTTACTCATTTGTCCTGTTTTGTAAAAGAACTAGAACCTGGATGAGCCTACTTCCTTGTTCAAACGCTGTGCAAGAGCGTTTTTCCAGTCAAATCGGCACTCGAGCAGGATTTGCAGATCAAAAAACCTTGCAGGAACACGTAATTGAGTGCTTGTTACTGATGGTAGGCTTTGTTACTTTGGTCCCAGCTCTCTGCAGGTCATTCACTAGGTTCCCCCGTGTGTTCTGGGATTTTTGCTCACCGTTCTTGTGATCATTTTGACCCCATGGGGTGAGATCTTTGTGGAGCCCCAGATCGAGGGAGATTATCAGTGGTCTGTATGTCTTCCATTCCTAATAAATGCTCCCACAGTTGATTTCTTAAACCAAGCTGCTTACCTATTGCAGATTCAGTCTTCCCAGCCTGTGCAGGTCTACAATTTTGTTTCTGGAGTCCTTTGACAGCTCTTTGGTCTTGGCCATAGTGGAGTTTGGAGTGTGACTGTTTGAGGTTGTGGCACGGTGTCTTTTATACTGATAACAAGTTCAAACAGTTGCCAATTAATACAGTAACGAGTGGAGGACAGAGGAGCCTCTTAAAGAAGAAGTTACAGGTCTGTGAGAGCCAGAAATCTTGCTTGTTTGTAGGTGACCAAATACTTATTTTCCACCATAATTTGCAAATAAATTCATTAAAAAATCCTACAATGTGATTTTCTGGATTTTTTCTCCTCATTTTGTCTGTCATAGTTGAAGTGTACCTATGATGAAAATTACAGGCCTCTCTCATCTTTTTAAGTGGGAGAACTTGCACAATTGGTGGCTGACTAAATACTTTTTTGCCCCACTGTATATGTAGTATTTATTAGAAGCGTTAGTAGTATATTTTTCTTCTACTATATATATATATATATTATGCCCATCACAATGTCCCATTATTGATGTGGCATTGTGTGTGTATATATATATATACAGTAGAAGAAAAATATCACAATGAAAAACTATCTCAATGAAGTACAAGAAAAATATGCTACTAACGCTTCTAATAAATACTATATTTCTACAAAGGGAATACTTGTATATGATGTGTTTGGGTGGTGAGGTGTTCAGAGTCACTTTGATACAAGGGTTGTTATGGGACCTTTCACATCTCCTCTTGAAAGTCATCAACTTCTTTGTATCCAAGTGGTATTGTCTGTGAGAGACAGATGAAATTGCTATTACACATTCATGGGCAATCGTTGTGTAACATGTCTGTATTACTACTGTAGCAGCGCGGTGTAGAATATGAGACATCTCACAGACACACGTTAGCTAGCGAGCTACAACACACAGGTATAGTTACTCCAAGACTAGTATGAGTCATCAAGACAAAGTCATTCCTTTACTCTCCGCCATTATCATCAAAAATATATCCAGTTTTGTTCCTAATGAGAGGCACTGGGCCTAGGTAGGCTAGTTAGCTAGCTAGCTATAACGTTAGACTACAGTACATTTTAGGTGTAGCAAGTACACAGCTATCTAGATAAACTTGGCTAGCTTGCCTTGTAATGGTACTATTCAATCACCAAATTGTACTCTACTGAACAACACTGCCTCGTGTAACAAAGTGAGTTTATATTGCTAGCTAGCTACCGACAGCAAAACAACTTACCCGTTTGTTATTTGTCCTCCTGAGTCCTGGTCCAGTTGGTCTAGGCTGCTGCCGCTGCTTGCTGGTCTCGCAGTTGTTTTTCTCGCCGTCTCAACTCTTCTTCAGTGTATTCCAGCTCAAATAAATAGGACCGTATGTTCCTATGTAAACATACAAATAAATGTTGTCGTCCATCTCTTCTTGGAAAGAGGAAATTAAAAGAAGCAACCGTTGTAATTATTTAGCCATCTCGGATAGACAAGTCCATGGTAAAATAGCTTACATGAACCTGTAAACTAGTACCTCCCCCGTTTTGGAAAAACCTTCAAGGGTTTGAACAAGGAAGTACGGCTCCCATCAGGTTTTAGTCTTTACAAAACCAGGACAAATGAGTCAACTTAGATATCCTGCAATGTGCTTGGCAGATAGGAACATCGTTGAGGCAAGTCCAATGACTCTTATGAACAAGGAGAACAATATCTACTCGCTGCTAGCGTGATCGTGTAATCGGCGAAAAACAAAGACCACAATAATTGTTACAGAACATGACAAACATATTTTTTTAGATCAGACAGCAGGCTCAATCAACCAATGACGTCACACCTCTCATCATTATGTAGGGAGACTGGAACACCTCTCATCACTAGTAGGGAGACGGAACACCTCTCATCACTATGTAGGTAGACTGGAAAACACCTCTCATCATTATGTAGGGAGACTGGAACACCTCTCATCATTAAATGGTAGGGAGACTGGAACACCTCTCATCATTATGTAGGGAGACTGGAACACCTCTCATCATTATGTAGGGAGACTGGAACACCTCTCATCATTATAAGGGAGACTGGAACACTCTCATCATTATGTAGGGAGACTGGAACACCTCTCATCATTATGTATGGAGACTGAACACCTCTCATCATTATGTAGTGAGACTGGAACACCTCTCATCATTATGTAGGGAGACTGGAACACCTCTCATCATTATGTAGGGAGACTGGAACACCTCTCATCATTATGTAGGGAGACTGGAACACCTCTCATCATTATGTAGGGAGACTGGAACACCTCTCATCATTATGTAGGGAGACTGGAACACCTCTCAATAATTATGTAGGGATACTGGAACACCTCTCATTATGTAGGGAGACTGGAACACCTCTCATCATTATGTAGGGAGACTGGAACACCTCTCATAATTATGTATGGAGACTGGAACACCTCTCATATATGTATGGAGACTGGAACACCTCTCATCATTATGTAGGGAGACTGGAACACCTCTCATCATTATGTAGGGAGACTGGAACACCTCTCATCATTATGTAGGGAGACTGGAACACCTCTCATCATTATGTATGGAGACTGGAACACCTCTCATCATTATGTAGTGAGACTGGAACACCTCTCATCATTATGTAGGGAGACTGGAAACACCTCTCATCATTATGTAGGGATACTGGAACACCTCTCATTATGTAGGGAGACTGGAACACCTCTCATCATTATGTAGTGAGACTGGAACACCTCTCATCATTATGTAGGGAGACTGGAACACCTCTCATCATTATGTAGGGAGACTGGAACACCTCTCATCATTATGTAGGGATACTGGAACACCTCTCATTATGTAGGGAGACTGGAAACACCTCTCATCATTATGTAGTGAGACTGGAACACCTCTCATTACATAGGGAGACTGAAATAACTCTCATAATTACATAGGGAGACTGGAACACCTCTCATCACTATGTAGGGAGACTGGAACACCTCTCATTATGTAGGGAGACTGGAACACCTCTCATCATTATGTAGGGAGACTGGAACACTCTCATCACTATGTAGGGAGACTGGAACACCTCTCATAATTATGTAGGAGACTGGAACACCTCTCATAATTATGTATGGAGATGGAACACCTCTCATAATATGTAGGGAGACTGGAACACCTCTCATAATTATGTATGGAGACTGGAACACCTCTCATCATTATGTAGTGAGACTGGAACACCTCTCATAATTATGTAGGGAGACTGGAACCCCTCTCATAATTATGTAGGGAGACTGGAACACCTCTCACAATTATGTAGGGAGACTGAACACCTCATCATTACATAGGGAGACTGGAACACCTCTCATAATTATGTAGGGAGACTGGAACACCTCTCATAATTATGTAGGGAGACTGGAACACCTCTCATAATTATGTATGGAGTGGAACACCTTCATATTATGTAGGGAGACTGGAACACCTCTCATAATTATGTAGGGAGACTGGAACACCTCTCATAATTATGTATGGAGACTGGAACACCTCTCATAATTATGTAGGAGACTGGAACACCTCTCATAATTATGTAGGGAGACTGGAACACCTCTCATAATTTGTATGGAGACTGGAACACCTCTCATCATTATGTATGGAGACTGGAACACCTCTCATCATTATGTAGTGAGACTGGAACACCTCTCATAATTATGTAGGGAGACTGGAACACCTCTCATCACTATGTAGGGAGACTGGAAACACTTCTCATCATTATGTAGGGAGACTGGAACACTCTCATCATTATGTAGGGAGACTGGAACACCTCTCATCACTTATGTAGGGAGACTGGAACACCTCTCATCATATGTAGGAGACTGACCTCTCATCATTATGTAGGGAGACTGGAACACCTCTCATCATTATGTAGGGAGACTGGAACACCTCTCATCATTATGTAGGGAGACTGGAAAAACACCCCAAATACTGTCTAACGTTGAAGTTTCCTTTTAAGGACATTTATATATACATTTGGTGTTAATGTCATTTTTAGTTATTCGTTGACAGATTGTGCAAAACTATTCTAGAGACGTTGTTGGATATGTGTGTTGCAGTCATTTCTTTTCAAAGTGAAGTCTGTTTCTATTTGAATCCCCAGAGGTATCCATAATGTATGATAGTGGATTAATTTAGTCATATAGCTGATAGTAGTTGAAAAGATAAGAGCTGAAAGTACATAGGTTACTTAGGATTGTTTATTTCAAATCAAATCAAACTTTATTTGCCCGATGTGCCGAAACAACAAGTGTAGACTTTACGTGAAATGCTTACTTACAAGCCCTTAACCAACAGTGCAGTTCAAGAAGAAGAAAACATTTACCAAGTAGACTAATAAAATGTAACACAATAAGAATAACAATAACGAGGCTATATACAGCGGGCACCGGTACCGAGTCAGTGTGCAGGGATACAGGCTAGTTGTCGTGGTCTGTACATGTAGGTGGGGGTGAAGTGACTATGCATAGGTAACAAACAAACAGCGAGTACCAGCAGTGTACAAGAGGGGGGTGTCAATGTAAATTGTCCGGTGGCAATTTTATGAATTGTTCAGGAGTCTAATAGCTAGAAGCTGAGGGTAGAAGCTGTTGAGGAGCTTTTTGGTCCTAGACTTGGTGCTCCGGTACCGCTTGCCGTGCGGTAGCAGAGAAAACAGTCTATAACTTGAGTGACTGGAGTCTCTGACAATTTAATGGGCTTTCCTCTGACACCGCTTGGTATAGAGGTCCTGGATGGCAGGAAGCTTGGCCCCAGTGATGTACTGGGCCGTTTGCACTACCCTCTGTAGTGCCTTACGGTCAGATGCCGAGCAGTTGCCATACCACTCGGTGATGCAACTGGTCAGAGATGCAGGATGCTCTCGATGGTGCAGCTGTAGAACCTTTTGAGGATCTAGGGGCCCATGTCAAATCTTTTCAGTGTCCTGAGGGGGGAAAAGGTTTTGTCGTGCCCTCTTCACGACTGTCTTGGTATGTTTGGACCATGATAGTTCGTTGTTGATTTGGACACCAAGGAACTTGAAACTCTCGACCCGCTCCACTACAGCCCCGTCGATGTTAATGGGGGCCTGTTCGGCCGCCTTTTTCTGTAGTCCACGATCAGCTCCTTTGTCGTATTTCATTCTAACTTAGTTTCATTCTAACTCACTGTTTCATTCTAACTCTTTCATTCTAACTCACTGTTTTATTCTAACTCTTTCATTCTAACTCACTGTTTCATTCTAACTCTTTCATTCTAACTCACTGTTTCATTCTAACTCTTTCATTCTAACTCACTGTTTCATTCTAACTCAGTTTCATTCTAACTCTTTCATTCTAACTCACTGTTTCATTCTAACTCTTTCATTCTAACTCACTGTTTCATTGTAACTCAGTTTCATTCTAACTCTTTCATTCTAACTCACTGTTTCATTCTAACTCTTTCATTCTAACCTCACTGTTTCATTCTAACTC
Source organism: Salvelinus sp. IW2-2015 (assembly GCF_002910315.2). NCBI lineage: Eukaryota > Metazoa > Chordata > Actinopteri > Salmoniformes > Salmonidae > Salvelinus > Salvelinus sp. IW2-2015. The sequence goes on along the minus strand of NC_036869.1, from coordinate 2,380,775 downwards.
TTTCATTCTAACTCACTGTTTCATTCTAACTCTTTCATTCTAACTCACTGTTTCATTCTAACTCTTTCATTCTAACTCACTGTTTCATTCTAACTCAGTTTCATTCTAACTCTTCATTCTAACTCACTGTTTCATTCTAACTCTTTCATTCTAACTCACTGTTTCATTGTAACTCAGTTTCATTCTAACTCTTTCATTCTAACTCACTGTTTCATTCTAACTCTTTCATTCTAACTCACTGTTTCATTCTAACTCTTTCATTCTACTAACTCACTGTTTCATTCTAACTCTTTCATTCTAACTCACTGTTTCATTGTAACTCAGTTTCATTCTAACTCTTTCATTCTAATCTTTCATTCTAAACTCACTGTTTCATTCTAACTCTTTCATTCTAACTCACTGTTTCATTCTAACTCAGTTTCATTCTAACTCTTTCATTCTAACTCACTGTATAACTCAAAACGATCTAAATTGTTTTCAATATTCCTGCCAGTCCCTTGATGTTTAGTCCCTTATTGAGAGTACCTCTCCTCTGCTTTCCGCTTCTATGTTATGACAAGGAAAATAACTAGCAACAAAACATATTGACAAAGGGACTCTGTGGTAAGAATAGTACTTTAAATGATCTGCCAGAAGCTATTTGCCTCATTGCCTTTAGTGATGGCTCTCAACTATAAATTGGCTTCAAGTTATGCTTGTTTTGTTTCCCTTTTTTTGCATCTAAATTGAGGCTTGTTTTTTTAGGGAGAGATGGGCTCTCTCACAGTATAGCTTCTTCCTGGGTAAAAGGCCCTACTGCAACCCTCCAAATCTTGTTTCAGAGAAGCAATGCATATTAAGATAAAAAAAATAAAAAACCTATGCATCACTCATGGCTTCTGCATTAAGAATTTCAAGGCTGAAATATGATAAGCTGTCAGCAAAGCGAGCTCCCATCAGACTGGAATGGAATCCCCATACGCCATTTTACTTAAACTTGCATTCGGAGTCCGTCAAGTGGAAAATGAAGGTAAACTGAAAAATTGCTTACTTTGAGTATGTCTCCTTCTCTTGAAGGGGTTACAGGCAGTTGGGTCTAACCCTAACCTTCTCTGGTAGGAAATACAAGGCATTTGGGTCTAACCCTAACCTTCTCTGGTAGGAAATACAAGGCATTTGGGTCTAACCCTAACCTTCTCTTGAAGGGGTCACAGGCAGTTGGGTCTAATCCTAACCTTCTCTGGTAGGAAATACAAGGCATTTTGGTCTCACCTTAACCTTCTCTGGTAGGAAATACAAGGCATTTGGGTCTAATCTAGCCCAAGATGTATCCTTAAGGAGCTTAACGTTACTAATATTGAGTTGCACCCCTTTTTGCCCTCCGAACTTCTTCAATTCATCAGGGCATGGACTCTACAAGGTGTCGAAAGCGTTCGACAGGGATGCTGGCCCATGTTGACTCCAATGCTTTCCACCGTTGTGTCAAGTTGGCTGGATGTCCTTTGGGTGGTGGACCATTCTTGATACACACAGGAAACTGTTGAGCGTGAGAAACACAGCAGCATTGCAGTTCTTGACACACTCAAACCAGTGTGCCTGGCATCTACTACCATACCCCATTCAAAGGCACTTCAATCTTTTGTCTTTCCCATTCACCCTCTGAATGGCACACATCGCAATCCATGTCTCAAAGAGAGACAGCCGGGGGATAGTCGACGAGCCTGGAGACCGACAAGAGTGTGGACGGATCGTCTCATACGCGGCCCGGAAGTGAACGGTTGCCAACTCTGTGACTATGGACCCGGAGTCGGGGTCCGAGGGTGCGCCGGAAACAACCTCACCTGGTGAACCAGCAGAGGAGGAGCCCATGTTCCCCTCCTCGATTTCGAGGGACCTGCTGACACACCTGCCCTGAGCCCCCTGATTGGACAGTTCGGGACCACGCAGTGGGAGGATCAGAACTTGAAAGCCATTGTGGACCAAGTGATAGCGGTGGATTACCAGCTTCCGGGGGTGAGTGACTGGTGATAGCCCCATTTCCAAATCAAAAATAATCTCATGTATCAGGTGACGCACAAACAGGGGTAACTTCGAGAGGTGCTGTTGCTGCCCCCCACCCGGTACGTCAGAATCGTTCTTCAGCCACTGGCCTGGGATGAGGCGGGACGTGGAAGACTATTGCCGCAGCTGCCCGGAGGTGCCAAATCACCACCCCAAAAGCACACCCGCTGGTCCCCCTACTGATCATCGGAGTGCCGTTTGAATGCATCGCCATGGACATAGTGGGTCCCCTGGTAAAAACAGCCCGAGGACGCCGATACATCCTGGTAAAAGTAGATTATGCCACCCAATATCCCAAGGTCATTCCCCTACGGGCGGCAATCTCCATGTGAATCGCCCGGGAGCTGTTCCACCTCTTCAACTGGGTGGGCATCCCAAACGAGATCCTGACGGACCAAGGTACCCAGTTCATGTTCCGGCTGATGAAGATTTGTGTGCTCTCCTACAGATAAAGCAGATCCGGATCTCTGTCTTTCACCTGCAGACGGATGGGCTTGTCAAGCGGTTCAATAAGACGCTCAAACAAATGCTGCGGAAGGTCATCGAGCGGGATGGGAAGAACTGGGACCATCTACTACCCCACCTAATGTTCTCGATCTAAGAAGTGCCCCAGGCTTCCACTGGGTTTTCCCCTTTTGAACTCCTCTAAGGGAGGAGACCACGCAGCCTACTGGACCTCGCCACTGGAGGTGTGGGAAGCTCAGCCGACCCACTTGTGGAACACATAGAGACGGCGAGGGAGCGGATGACAGCCTTATGACCAGTGGTAAGGGAGCATATGGTGAAGGCCCAGCGCGCCCAAGCCAAGGTCTACAATCGGGGGACCCAACCCCGAGAGTTCCAGGTGGGTGACAAGGTGTTATTTTTAATCCCCCTGGCAACATGGCACGGGCCGTACGAGGTGACAGAGAAGCTGGGACCCGTAAATTACCATGTACGGCAGTCGGGGAGACGGAAATCCCAACAGATTTACCACATTAACCTATTGAAGAGGTGGCACTTGAGGACAGCCTTGGTTGTGTTGTGGTCAAAACCTAGGACATCGACGGGACCTGTGGTGGTACCGAGCAGTGCAGACCTCCCATTGCCCCTCACGCGGCGGTGGCTCCCTCTGCTGGACGTGCCAGGTCTCGACGGGTCCTCCGGCCAGGACTAATTGGGGCTGATTGCTCACCAGCCGTACAGGGCCCATAAGGCTGCCTGAAGGGCAGCACAGGGGAGGTTGGAGGTAGTGAGAGGTTGCTACCGGATAGACTTCCTCACGGTCTGCTTGAACCGAGAGGCTCAGTGTTCTACCCCAGAGAACACAGTATTCCTCGGAGCCCTGAAGACGGTAACCCAGAAGAGGTTTCCTGTAGGAGACCGGTTTCTTTTCTTTTTCTTTATTTGTCAGAAATAAAAACCCTTGAAACTGATGTATCACACTTGTGTCTGGTCTGTGTAAACGTTTAAATCAAACCCCCTGGTCTGCCACAGTGTATTATATAAACATTTGCATATATTCATATGTGTATCATCAAACTAGTGGTGGATGAAGTGAAAAGTTCTCCATAGGGTAAGTTGTACAAGAATGAAGAGTAAATCTCTTCAAGACTGTGCAGTCATTGGCCTTTTCATTTCTTACATGTCCATTATCCATTTCAATGTATACAATTATAAAATATGTACCCATATGCTGCCACTCAAAAGAAAAATAACAGAAAGAAATTCAGAATTGAAGTGATAATAAATTAAATATACTGTAAACAAAAAAAGAAATGGGCCTCCACCCCAACCTCCCATCTCATCCCCCCAACCCCACCCAGCCAGCATGTCTATACACCCCCAACCTCCCATCTCATCCCCCCAACCCCACCCAACCAGCCGCATGTTCTATACACCCCTAACCTCCCATTCATCCCCCAACTCCCACCCGCCAGCAATGTCTATACACCCAACCCCCATCTCATCCCAACCCACCACCGGCATGTCTCCACCCCCAACCTCCCATTCTCATCCCAAACCCAGCTAGCCAGCATGTTCCACCAACCTCCATCCCATTCCCACCCACCAGGCCAGCATGTCTACACCCAACACTCCCATCTCATTCCCAACCCCTCCAGCAGCAGTCATACACCCAACCTCCTCTCATTCCCCAACCACACCGAGCCCAGCATGTCTATACACCTCCAACCTCCCTTCATCTCCCAACCCCACCAGCACCAGCATGTTATACACCCAACTCCATCTCATCCACCACCAGCCAGCATTCTATACACCCCACTCCATATCCAACCACCAGCAGCATGTCTTACACCCAACTCCATCCATCCCCAACCCCACCCAGCCGGATGTCTCCACCCAACCTTCCATTCAATTCCCCCAACCCACTAGCCAAGCATGTCCCTCCACCAAGCTCCATCCCATTCCCAACCCACCAGCCAGCATGTTACCAACTCCATTCATATCCCCAACCCCCTCCAGCAGCCGTTCCACAAACTCCATCTATTCCCCCAACCCCACCCATCCACAGTCTCAATCTCACCCAGCCACCCCAAACACCACCCGGAATTCAAGTTGTGTGTGTTGCCTCGCAACTAGGTTGCTCGTCAGTACACATCCGACAACCAGAGAAAACTCTCCCCATACACCTTCCCCGTGGGCCATGAAAGCAAGAATTGAAAAATAGATAAAATAAGCTGTGTCTCTGGTGACTGGTACCAAACTTTTGACTGGATTCTGTACACGTCTCATCACCGTTGAAAGTGTACTCTATGGATAAAAATTACAGAACCTCTACATCTGTTGATAAGTCGAAAAACTGCAAAATCGGCAGTGTGCTCAATACTTGTTCTCCCCTGTACATATGTATATGTTGGGCTTTATGAGCTGTTTACTGGTATGTGTGGGCTTTATGGCTGTTTAACTGTATATATGTTTGGGCCTTTAATGGACTGTTTAACTGTATAGTTGGGCTTAGGACTGTTTAACTTGGTGATGTTGTTGGGCTTTATGGACTGTTAACTGTAATGTGTGGGCTTTATGGAGTTTAATTGTATGTGTTGGCTGTTATGGACTGTTTAAACTGAATATTGGGCTTTTGGACTGTTTTTAACTGTATATGTTGGGCTTTATGGACTGGGTTTACCTGTATATGTTGGGCTTTAATGGACTGTTTATTGTATGTGTTGGGCTTTATGGACTGTTTAACTGTAATGGGCTATACTGGTTTTGTAGGGCTTTATGGACTGTTTAACTGTATAGATGTTGGCTTTAATGGACTGTTTAACTGTTATGTGTTGGGCTTTATGGACTGTTTAATTGTATGTGTTGGGCTTTGGCTGTTTAAAAATGTATTGTTGGAACTTATGACTTGTTTAATAAGTTGTATATGTGGGCTTTATGACTGTTTAACTGTATGTGGTTGGGGCTTTATGGACGTTTTATTGTATGTGTTGGGCTTGTATGGACTGGTTTAACTGTAATGTTGGGTTATGGGTGTTTAATGTCTATGTGGGCTTAGCGGAGGTTAAT
>NC_036869.1:2356855-2375197 GCF_002910315.2 Salvelinus sp. IW2-2015 | reverse complement strand
ATTGATGTTGGGGGCTTTATGGCTGTTTACTGGGGTATATGTTGGGCTTTATGGACTGGTTTTACCTGTATATGTTGGGCTTTAATGGACTGTTTATGTATAGTTATGACTGTTTATGTTGGTGGCTTTATGGACTGGTTTAACTGTATACTTGTTGGGCTTTTGACTGACTGTTGGTTCTTTAATGGACTGTTTACTTATGTGTGGGCTTATGGACTGTTTAATTGTATGTGTGGGTGTAGATAGTTGGACTGACTTGTAATAATGTTGTATAGTGGCTTATGATTTTAACTGTATGTGGTTGGGCTTTATGGACTGTTTATATTGTATGTGTTGGGCTTTATGGACTGTTTAAACTGTATGTTGGGTTATGGAGTGTTTAATGTACTATGTTGGGCTTAGCGGAGGTTATATCTTGACAGAGCAAGTATATTGTCGAGGCCTCAATTGTTCTTGACTAGCACCATTCATTCTAAGCTGTCGTAATTGTAATATTATGACTTTAATAGTAACTGGTATCCCTGGTGAATTGGAAGGGGGGAGTGAGTTTGATTGCAATCTAAGAGCCAAATCTTCTCTGCGCATTGCCTGCCTCCGCAGTAATCTCTCTGATTCTTGAGAGATTCAAGACTATAATCGTTTAAGTAACATAATAGATGCAAGCATTAAATATTTTTTAAATTAAATGCGCTTATCCAAATTAATTTAGTAACTTTGTCCCAGAAGCATTTACGTGCAGGGGTACTCCAGATCATATGGAGTATGTGCCTACTTATTTAGTGGACCAACTATTCGGCAGTCTTTTCCATCTTTACTTTAGGCTCTATAAAGGCATCACAATGCAGCAATAACACGGTGGCAAACGCTCTCTCCAAGCGTATATTATTTACCTCTCTCCAAGTGTTCTTGACCGCTCAGACCCTAAAGAACAAGTGTTACTCTACTGTTCGAGAACAGGCTTTCACATCCATCTGCTTCCCACCAAGTGTTTCTCTACTGTACTCGAGACAGGCTTTTCCACATCCCACTGCTCCCACCAATTGTTTCTTCTCTAACTGTATGGAGACTGGCTTTCCACTCCCACTGTCCACCAAAGTGTTTCTCTACTGTCATCGGACAGGGCTTTCACATCCCACTGGCTCACCAAGTGTTTCTCAGATAACTGTATCGAGACAGGCTTTCACTCCCACTGCTCCCGAGCAAGTGTGTTCTCTACTGGGTATCGAGACGGCTTTCACTCCCACTGCTCCCACGAGTGTCTTCTCTACGTGTAAGAGACAGGCTTCACATCCCATGACTGCTCCCACCATGAGTGTTTTCTCTCGTACTGTAATCGGAGACAGGGCTTTCAGTCATCCCACGTGCTCCCACCATGTGTTTCTCTACTGTATCGGACCAGCTTTCACATCCCACTGCTCCACCAAGTGTTTCTCTACTGTAATCGAGACAAAGGGCATTGTTTCACATCCCACTGCTCCCACAAGTGTTTCTCTACTGTATCGAGACAGGCTTTTCACATCCACTGCTCCAACGAAGTGTTTCTCTACTGTATCGAGACAGGCTTTCACATCCCACTGCTCCCACCAAGTGTTTCTCTACTGTATCGAGACAGGCTTTCACATCCCACTGCTCCCACCAAGTGTTTCTTGTGTAAGAACCCTTACTTTTATAAGAGCTTAATAACAACACGAGCTGCAGTAATTACAATCAAGTGTATTGCAGAACAATACAGCCCTGGAAGTCATTGAAAATGCCCATTATGACAAATCAGGAAGCTTAGCGTTATGACATTAGGCGTAACCTAGTAACACATGTTGACGTAGACGTAAGAAAAATCCTACTTCATGTGCCACAAAATCTGTGCTGATTTACTATGCCCATGGAAATCACGTTTATGGGCATATCGAAACTGTGAGTAAAAATGTTAAATGTTTTCAGGTAACTGATGTATGCACAGCTTATCAATTTGGTGTGTCTGTTGCTCTATGACACTGCTCAGGTGTAACCTATTGTGTTGATTGCCTCGCACTGCTTGTCTGTTTTCAGCCTTCCATCATTATCATTTAGCATCTTATCTCTTAAATGATTAGGTTAAAGCACACAGGCTGCACAGTATTGGAGCAAAGTTGTCTTCCGAAACTGTATTAAAGCGGCAATCCGCAGTTGAAACAATAACAAAGCATTTACTCCGCCTCTGTTTTTGGTAAAAAAAGATGAGAGATGGGCCTGGAGAAATGTAACCACTCTTAAGTTCATAGACAGAGCTATGGATGCAAGGACCATCCATGATATCAAAAGTATAGTTTTAAAGACCACGTGCAGTTAAAAACGTGATTTCTTGTGTTTTATATATACAGTATTTCCACACTATGAGGTTGTAATAATCCAGCGGAAAATTATGATAATGCCCTTTTATTGTTAGAGCTGTTTAGGTGGGATGGAGTTTTGGCCTGCCTGGTGACATCATCAGGCTGTAATTAGTTAATAGACCAATAAGAAAGGGAGTTCCAAACCTCTGCCGATAACAGATCGTTTTCAGTTTTTTCCCTCCTGACTCAGACCACTCCCAGACAGTCCTAACTAAATTCTTGCTTAAGAAATTGCTATTTGCTTAGAATCGATTTTTGTTTCTTTTTGACCTTTTTAATTGAAAACAATCACAGTAAGGTACTTCATCTTTACCCAGAAACTATTTGATATTGAGATTTATTTTTTTAAACAGCTGCATTGAACCTTTAAGCATATTTTGAGGCTATGCAGTGTTTGTTTTACATGTACAATGTTTACTAACATTGGAGTAAGACAAGCTTATATTTTGGGTTCTGATTTTGTACGGCTTATTAGGAATATATAAGTTATATTCTTCAAAAATCAATGCCTATCTATAATTACTTTAAAAGTCCAAAATGCATGTACCAATCCCAGATTGTCCCTTTAAAGACCCGGTAGAGCCATGTGTCAGGTAAAAGGGTTTTGCCAAGCCTGTCTGGGAGTGGACAGTCTGGACACACTCACACAGCAAAGTGGAGGTGGGAGTGTAGTCCGTTCATTACAGCAGGGTGTAGTAGGAGCCATTTGAATGCTGATTTATTTATATCTCTTTATTGGTCTAATCAATTATCCCCTCATTCAGAACTTGCTGAAAATAAGGTCTTTATACATTCCCGTGAGAAAAAATGTATTGACCAAAAATATGTATTTTAAACCAAAAAATCTCAATGTCTTTTGCTCGTAGGGACCAGCAACTATTGTGCAATAACACTGATCACATTTTTCCATGCTGCTACAGTGTAAGATTCAGCAGCTGTTGTTCAAAAACGATATGAAACACAATAAAAATGTTCATTCTGACTGCACTGGGCCCTGATGGTAGGCATAGAATACTATGCCTACAGACATGACTATTCCGATCAGCCACAGCACTGGATGAGCAAGTTGTTTATGTTCATGCTAGACCCACTTAATTGCATTTGTGAAATTTTTTGAACTGCTGTTAATACATGCTATCACTGTAAACAGATACAATGAACTCCAACTAATGGTGCTGCAGTTTATAAACCCAACGTGTCACCGTTAGGGTTGTGGCGGTCATGACATTTTGTCAGCCGGTCACTGTCATGGAAATAACTGCCGATCAACGCTACTTTGTTGCAGAATCAGCAGTTAATGACTCAAATGGAGAAGCAATTATCTAAATTAATTTATATAAACAAAGGATCCTGGAGGACTGGGGTAACACTGTTGATGGTCATGGAGGACTGTGGTAACACTGTTGATGATCCTGGAGGACTGTGGTAACACTGTTGATGATCCTGGAGGACTGTGGTAACTCTGTTGATTCCGGAGGACTGTGGTAACACTTGTTTGATGATCCTGGAGGACTGTGGTAACACTTGATTGAATCCTGGAGGACTGTGTTAACTCTGTTGATGATCCTGGAGGACTGTGGTAACACTGTTGATGATCCTGGAGGACTGTGGTAACACTGTTGATGATCCTGGAGGACTGTGTGGTAACACTGTTGATGATCCTGGAGGACTGTGGACCTGGTTAACAACTCTGTTGATGATCCTGGAAGAGTGTGGTAACACTGTTGATGATCCTGGAGGACTGTTGGTAACACTGTTGATGATCCTGGAGGACTGTGGTAACACTGTTGATAATCCTGGAGGACTGTGTAACACTGTTGATGATCCTGGAGGACTGTGTAACTCTGTTGATGATCCTGGAGGACTGTGGTAACACTGTTGATGATCCTGGAGGACTGTGGTAACACTCTGTTGATGATGCCTGGAAGAGTGTGGTAACACTGTTGATGATCCTGGAGGACTGTGGTAACACTGTTGATGATCCTGGAGGACTGTGGTAACACTGTTGATGATCCTGGAAGAGATGTGGTAACACTGTTGATGATCCTGGAGGACTGTGGTAACACTGTTGATGATCCTGGAGGACTGTGGAACACTGTTGATGATCCTGGAGGACTGTGGTAACACTGGATTGATTCCTGGAGGACTGTGGTAACACTGTTGATGATCCTGGAGGACTGTGGTAACACTGTTGATGATCCTGGAGGACTGTGGTAACACTGTTGATGATCCTGGAGACTGTGGTAACCTGTTGATGATCATGGAGGGCTGTGGTAACACTGTTGATGATACTGGAGGGACTGTGGTAACACTGTTGATGATCCTGGAGGACTGTTGGTGACTCTAGTTGATGATCCTGGAGGACTGTGGTAACACTCGTTGATGATCCTGGAGACGGTGGTGGTAACACTCGTTGATGATCCTGGAGGACTGGGTTGGTAACACTGTTGATGATCCTGGAGGACTGTGGTAACACTGTTGATGATCCTGGAGGACTGTGTAACACTGTTGATGATCCTGAGGACTGTGGTAACTCTGTTGATGATCCTGGAGGACTGTGGTAACACTCTGTTTGATGATCCTGGAGGACTGTGGTAACACTCTGTTGATGATCCTGGAGGACTGTGGTAACAACTCTGTTGAATGATCCTGGGGACTGTGGTAACACTGTTGATGATCCTGGAGGACTGTGGGTAACACTGTTGATGATCCTGGAGGACTGTGGTACACACTGTTTGATTTTTGATGATCCTGGAGGACTGTGGTAACACTGTTGATGATCCTGGAGGACTGTGGTAACACTGTTGATGATCCTGGAGGAGTGTGGTAACACTCTGACCCAGTATTAGTAAGTACAGCAAGACCAGAAGGTTTATCTTTTCCATATTGGGTCAATGAATACTGACTCTCCATCAGCCATATTGTTATTGGACGTAGAAAAAGCCTTTGTCTGCCTAGAGTGGCAATATATATTGCTTGTTCTACGGCATATGGGAACTGAGGAACAAATCCTTTATGCCAAACCATGGTACAAACTGTCAAAATACACTACCGGTCAATAGTTTTAGAACACCTACTCATTCAAGGGTTTTTCTTTCTTTTTTACTATTTCCTACTTTGTATAATAATAGTGAAGACATCAAAATGATGAAATAACACATATGGAATCATGTAGTAACCAAAAAAGTGTTAAACAAATCTAAATATATTTTTCTTCAAATAGCCACCCTTTGCCTTGATGACAGCTTTTTACTCTCTTGGCATTCTCTCAACCAGCTTCTTGAGGTGGTCACCTGGAATGCATTTCAATTAACAGGTGTGCCTTCTTCAAAGTTCATTTGTGGAATTTATTTCCTTCTTAATCCGTTTGAGCCAATCGGTTGTGTTGTGACAAGGTAGGGGGGTATACAGAAGATAGCCCTACTTGACCATAATATAATAATATAATATAATATGGCAAGAACAGCTCAAATAAGGAAAGACAAACGACAGTACATCATTACTTTAAGGCATGAAGGTCAGTCAATCCGGAAAATTTCAAGAACTTTGAGAGTTTCTTCAAGTGTAGTCGCAAAAACCATCAAGCGCTGTGATGAAACTGGCTCTCATGAGGACCGCCACAGGAATGGAAGACCCAGAGTTACCTCTGCTGCCGAGGATAAGTTCATTAGAGTTACCAGCCTCAGAAATTGCAGCCCAAATAAATGTTTCACAAAGTTCAAGTAACAGACACATCTCAACATCAACTGTTCAGAGGAGACTGTGGGAATCAGGCCTTCATGGTCGAATTTCTGCAAAGAAACCACTACTAAAGGACACCAACAAGAAGAAGAGACTTGCTTGGGCCAAGAAACATAAGCAATGGACATTAAACCGGTGGAAATTTGTCGTTTGGTCTGGAGTCCAAATTGGGGATTTTTGGTTCCAACCGCTGTGTCTTTGTGAGATGTGGTGTGGGTGAACGGATGATCTCTACATGTGTATTTCCCACCGTAAAGCATGGAGGAGGAGGTGTTATGGTGTGGGAGTGCTTTCCTGTTGACACTGTGATTTATTTAGAATTCAAGGCACACATAACCAGCATGGCTACCACAGCATTCTGCAGCTTTACGCCATCCCATCTGGTTTGGGCTTAGTGGGACTATCATTTGTTTTTCAACAGGACAATGACCCAACACACCTCCAGGCTGTGTAAGGGCTATTTTACCAAGAAGGAAAGTGATGGAGTGCTGCATCAGATGACCTGGCCTCCACAATCCCCTGACCTCAACCCAATTGAGATGGTTTGGGATGAGTCGGACCGCAAAGTGATGGAAAAGCAGCCTACAATTGCTTAGCATATGTGGGAACTCCTTCAGTACTTTTGTGAAAGCATTCCAGGTGAAGCTGGTTGAGAGAATGCCAAGAGTGTGCAAAACTGTCATCAAGGCAAAGGGTGGCTATTTTGAAGGATCTCAAATATAAAATATATTTTGATTTATTTAACACTTTTTTGGTTATGTACAATGTTGAAAATAGTTTTTTTTTTAAATACAGAAAAACCCTTGAATGAGTAGGTGTTCTACAACTTTTGACCTGTAGTGTAGGCTCATCCCAATTCAACACAGGCCGAAATAGCCGACAGGGTTGTCCTCTAAGTCCAATGCTTTTCGCTCTATCCCTAGAACATCTTGCGCTAGCTGTCCGACAATCACCACATCATGATCCCATTACTGTACTTGGCACAGACTACCAAATATATCCATATGCATATGTACTGCTCTGTGTGGGCAATGCACCTCAGTCATTATCTAACCTACTCAGCGTTTTTTATAACTACAGCTCTATATCTGGATATAAAATCAACGGGACCCTGAACGATTCAGAGCTGCCTCTAAACAGCCCCGGAGTCCAACATTTGAACGATTCAGAGCTGCCTTTTAACAGCCCCAGAGTCCAACATTTGCGCGATTCAGAGCTGCCTCTATACAGCCCCAGAGTCCAACATTTGAACGATTCAGAGCTGCCTCTAAACAGCCCCAGAGTCTAACATTTGAACGATTCAGAGCTGCCTCTAAACAGCCCCAGAGTCCAACATTTGCGCTACCTGGGGGTAGAATACTATCCTCCTTTACAATCAACAGTCAAAAACAACTTCAACACCACCTGAAGAAGAATAGTCTGTTGTGGAAAGATGGGAGCAAATCCCAAACTATTTTCAGGCTCGGGTTTCGACAATTAAAATTAATATATAGCCAAGGATCAACTTTTATAGTTCGATGATCACTCTTTCAACACCAGCAGGATACTGGGATAGGATACATTCTTTACTTGCTAAATTCATTTGGAAGAGGAAATTCCCCCGTAATAAATTCTCGACACTTCAGAGTAGAAAATGTTCAGTTGGCCAAAACCTCCCAAAATTCAAATTCGTTTTTTGGGGGGGGGGCTTTCATCTTACGTCATGGTTACATCCTGATATAGCTGTATTCTGGCGCCCCCTGGAGGAAAAACTAGTTGCCTATCATAGACTCCAAGACAGAATCTATTCTGATATCCCTCTTCAAACACTGCAAACTCAAATTCGGCCCTATCATCTCACAATTTATCTCAGTCTGGCGCCTGGTTGGTAATCAGACTAAAATCAATCTGAAATACCATCCTCACCTGCCCTTATTTCACAACCACGCTCTCCGACTGAGTGGTCGACCTCTCCTTTCATCAATGGTCTGAAAGAGGGATTCATACTACCTCAGATATCACTGAAGGCTACTATCTGCTTTCCAAGACCTCCAGAAGCAGTTGAACTGCCACTAACTTTTAATTTGACATACATTCCTCTGTTGCTTTGTGGAGTCATATGGAATCCTCTGGGGACATGAATGGTCTGTCCTTCCAATCCACAAAGGATGTATTCATAATAGTACAGAGGGATTGGCTCCCTAAATTACAATCTCTGCTGCATAAAATTACTCACGAACCAATCCCGTCCCATACTTCATGAAAGGAAGACCTCTGCGTGTGTAGTACTGAGACCAATTTCATATATTGTTTTGAAACACCAAATGATACGTTACAGTTTTAAGATGAAAACAATCCCCAAATGTCTCAGTGTGCCGTCAGGGGGCTCCTGGCACATTGTTTCATATGGCCCAGGGGTTTTACATTTCTGGAGTTGTTTCATTCTGTCTCTCTGACAAAATGTGTTCACCATCTAATTTCTAGTTAAGTTATGACACTACTTTAGACCTGTCTGTCACACAGCGACATATTTGTCTGGCGGGATTAACAGCAGCCAAGAAGACGATAGCTTCACGTTGGCAGGCTCCTCGTTCTTTAAACAGCCGTGTCTGCTGTCATTCATGGACATTGGAAACATGGACATATCTGTAGGACGCGTGCATGGGGAGAGGGAAAGAAAGAGAACTGCTCTTTCATCAGCGTATGACTCTGTAAGACTGCTGCTGTGAACCGCTAATCTAACTTTGGGGAAGTCCTGTGGGTGGTGGGGACTGTTTGTCTTGTTTGGTCTGCACTTCTGTCCATGCCTACCTGTTATGTGTACCTAATTTTTTGTAATATATATATATATATATTTGATCATCAAATAACTGCCGGTAATTTACCATTAATTAACATCAATATATTTAGCATATCCGCGTTGCCACGCATAGCCTACAAGCCACTGACGCGGACCTTTGTAACATCTACATTTTAAAAAGCCTAATAAATCAATGTAATATAGCCTACACAATCACAAAACATTTTAGGCAGGTCTAAAGAAACATTATGATATGAAGAAAATAGATTTCTTCATATCATGGCTATACCATATGGCTGTGGGCTACACTAGTTCGTTTTGCTTATCATTCCCATGCCATCATTTTATATTTCGGTTAGTGGCCCAGGCTACCTGCCTGGGCTATATGTTTAGATTTTTAATACATTCTAAGGTATGATGCAACTCTAATGATGATTTGAAAAAAAGTAGCATGAAAGGCCTGCTCTCTGTTGCATGTGCACACATTGCACACACGTCATCAGTCTCTCATTCACAATTTGAGAAGCACTTGATAATACCCATCATACTATTCTCAATTTAATCTGGATTTGACATACTGCCTACTATTATACAGTGAGCTCCAAAAGTATTGTTTTGGCTCTGTACTTCAGCACTTTGGATTTGAAATGATACAAAGTGCAAACTGTCAACTTTAATTTGAGGGAATTTTCATCCACATATGGTGAACTGTTTAGAAATTACAGCACTTTTTGTATATAGTCTCCCCATTTCAGGGGACCAAAAGTGTTGGGACAAATTCACTTATATGTATTAAAGTAGTAAAAAGTTAAGTATTCATAGCACGCAATGACTACATCAAGCTTGTGTCTCTACAAATTTGTTGGATTCATTTGCTGTTTGTTTTGGTTGTGTTTCAGATT
The DNA here is from genome assembly GCF_002910315.2 of Salvelinus sp. IW2-2015. Classification (NCBI taxonomy): domain Eukaryota; kingdom Metazoa; phylum Chordata; class Actinopteri; order Salmoniformes; family Salmonidae; genus Salvelinus; species Salvelinus sp. IW2-2015. The sequence goes on along the minus strand of NC_036869.1, from coordinate 2,365,406 downwards.
ATTTTGTGTCCAATAGAAATTAAAGATAAATAAGGTCTTGTGTCATTTTAGAGTCACTTTTGTTGTAAATAAGAATATAATATGTTTCTATACACTTCTACATTAATGTGGATGCTACCATGATTAATCCTAATAGTGAAGACATCAAAACTATGAAATAACACATGTAATAACCCAAAAAGTGTTAAACAAATCAAAATAAAATCTTGGCATTCTCTCAACTAGTTTCACCTGGAATGCTTTTCCAACACTCGTGAAGTAGTTCCCACATATGCTGAGCACTTGTTGGCTGCTTTCCCTTCACTCTGGGGTCCAACTCATCCCAAACCATCTCAATTGGGTTGAGGTCGGGTGATTGTGGAGGCCAGGTCATCTGATGCAGCACTCCATCACTCTCCTTCTTGGTCAAATAGCTCTTACACAGCCTGGAGGTGTGTTGGGTCATTGTCCTGTTGAAAACAAATGATAGTCCCACTAAGCACAAACCAGATGGGATGGCGTATCGCTGCAGAATGCTGTCGTAGCCATGCTGGTTAAGGTGTGCCTTTAATTCTAGGTAAATTACAGACAGTGTCACCAGCAAAGCACCCACACAACATCACACCTCCTCCTCTGTGCTTCACGTTGGGAACCACACATGCAGAGATCATCCATTCACCTACTCTGCGTCTCAAAGACACAGCGGTTGGAACCAAAAATCTCCAATTTGGACTCATCAAACCAAAGGACATATTTCCACCAGTCTAATGTCCATTGTGTTTCTTGGCCCAAGCAAGTCTCTTCTTCTTATTGGTGTCCTTTAGTAGTGGTTTCTTTGCAGCAATTAGAACATGAATGCCTGATTCATGCAGTCTCCTCTGAACAGATGATGTTGATGTGTCTGCTACTTAAACTCTGTGAAGCATTTATTTGGGCTGCAATTTCTGAGGCTCGTAACTCTAATGAACTTATCCTCTGCAGCAGAGGTACTGTAACTCTGGGTCTTCCTTTCCTATGGCAGTCCTCATGAGAGCCCGTTAAATGTCTTACTCACATCGGCCACGGAGAAGGAGAGCCCGCAGTCCTTGGTAGCGGGCCACGTCGGTGGCACTGTATTATCCTCAAAGTGGGCAAAGAAGGTGTTTAGTTTGTCTGGAAGCAAGACGTCCGTGTCCGCAACGTGACTGGATTTACTTTTGTAGTCCGTGATTGTCTGTAGACCCTGCCACATACGTCTCCTGTCTGAGCCGTTGAATTGCGACTCCACTTTGTCTCTATACTGACATTTTGCTTGTTTGATTGCCTTGCGGAGGGAATGACTACTCTGTTTGTATTCTTCCATATTCCCAGATGCTTTGCCATGGTTAAATGCGGTGGTATGCACTTTCAGTGTTGCCATCTATCCACGGTTTCTGGTTAGGGTCGTTTTTAATAGTCACAGTGGGTACAACATCTCCTATACACTTCCTTATAAACTCACTCAGCGAATCAGCGTATACGTTGATATTATTCTCTGAGGCTACCCGGAACAAATCCCAGTTGGCGTGATCAAAACAATCTTGAAGCGTGGATTCCGACTGGTCAGACCAGCGTTGAATAGTCCTTAGCACGGGTACATCCTGTTTGATTTTCTCTCTATAGGAAGGGAGGAGAAAAATGGAGTCGTGGTCAGATTTTGCGAAAGGAGGGCGGGGGAGGGCCTTGTATCCATTGTGGAAGTTAGAGTAACGATGGTCCAGTGTTTTTTTCCAGCGCGAGTGCTACATTCAATATGCTGATAGAATTTAGGTAGCCTCTTATCAAATTTGCTTTGTTAAAATCCCCAGCTACAATAAATGCAGCCCTCAGGATATAAGGTTTCCAGTTTGCATAAAGTCCAGTGAACTTCTTTGATGGCCGTCGTGGTATCGGCTTGAGGGGGGATATACACGGCTGTGACAATAACCGAAGAGAATTCTCCTTGGAGATAATAGATTGTGAGGAATTCTAGGTCAGGTGAACAGAAGGACTTGAGTGTCTGTGTGTTGTTACAATTACACCATGAGTCGTTAATCATGAAACATACACCCTCGCCCTTCTTCCCGGAGAAATGTTTATTCCTGTCGGCGCGACGCACAAAGAATCGAGGTGGCTGTACCGACTCTGACAGCATATCCCGAGAGAGCCATGTTTCCGTGAAACAGAGTATGTTACAATCCCTGATGTTTCTCTGGAAAGCAACCTTTGCCCTGATTTCGTCAACTTTGTTATCTAGGGACTGGACATTAGCGAGTAATATACTCAGAAGAGGTGGGTGGTGTGCGCACCTCTGAAGTCTGACTAGAAGACCGCTCCGACTCCCTCTTCTCCGGCGGCTTTGTTTTGGGTCGGCCTCTGGAATCAGAATCAGTTAAAATGCCCTGGGTGGTGCGGACAAAGGATCCGCTTCGGGAAAGTCGTATTCCTGGTTGTAGTGCTGGTAAGTTGACGTTGCTCTGATATCCAATAGTTCTTCCCGGCTGTATGTAATAACACTTCACATTTTCTGGGCTAACAATGTAAGAAATAATACATTTAAAAAAACTAAATACTGCAAAGTTTCCTAAGGACTAGAAGCGAGGCACCCCTCTCTGTCAGCGCCATTTTCACTGGTTGCGAGAATGCCAAGAGTGTGCAAAGTTGTCATCAAGGCAAAGGGTGGCTACTTTGAAGAATCTCAAATATAAAATATATTTTTATTTGTTTAACACTTTTTTTGGTTTTACTACATGATTCCATATGTGTTATTTCATAGTGTTGATGTCTTCACTATTATTCTACAATAGTAAAAATAAAGAAAAACCCTTGAATGGGTAGGCATGTCCAAACTTTTGACTGATACTGTATATTAAACACTGTTCTGCAACATATGCTTAAACAATTGAAGTATTTCCTGTGCCAGACCTAAGAGATAATGTTTGCTTTTATAAATGTTGTTTATAAATGATTATACGTTTTCTAAATCTAGAATAATTGTTCAAATGAAATGCATCTTATGGTGTCTGACGGAGTTGACATAAATACAGTTAGTTGCAAATGAAGACAAATAATTGCGAGAAAATTGTTGATTGTCCCATTTTTCAAGAATCACTGAGCTCTAAAACAGCAGCATTTTCTCTAAGCCCCATTGCAAAATGTGTAAAATAGCATGAGATTAGCTATAATAATACTGCCTTGCTCGGACCTTGCGGGGTGGCCCCGCGACACTGAGCTATGCCACTGATTATAGGAACACTTATTTCATTACATGCATCAACCAGCTATGAGGAGCTGGCTCTCACTGAGCAACAGGTGACCATATTCCGCTCAAACTCTGAATGCCGGGGCTCTCATGAAGTGTTTGATCTTGATTGCATTTACATTGATGTCAGAGTAATTACAGAGACAATAGAGCCCTGAGTACGTTTGGTAGGCTTCTAATGGACCATCAGCAGTATCAGAGTGATTACAGGGACAATAGAGCCCTGAGTACGTTTGGTAGGATACTAATGACCATCAGCAGTATCAGAGTGATTACAGGGACAACAGAGCCCTCTGAGTACATTTGGTAGGATACTAATGACTATCAGCAGTATCAGAGTGATTACAGGGACAACAGAGCCCTGAGTACGTTTGGTAGGCTTCTAATGACCATCAGCAGTATCAGAGTGATTACAGGGACAACAGAGCCCTGAGTACGCTTGGTAGGATACTAATGACTATCAGCAGTATCAGAGTGATTACAGGGACAACAGAGCCCTGAGTACGTTTGGTAGGATACTAATGACCATCAGCAGTATCAGAGTGATTACAGGGAAAACAGAGCCCTGAGTATGTTGGTAGGATACTAATGACCATCAGCAGTATCAGAGTGATTACAGGGACAACAGAGCCCTGAGTACGTTTGGTGGATACTAATGACCATCAGCAGTATCAGAGTGATTACAGGGACAACAGAGCCCTGAGTACGCTTGGTAGGATACTAATGACTATCAGCAGTATCAGAGTGATTACAGGACAATAGAGCCCTGAGTACGTTTGGTAGGATACTAATGACCATCAGCAGTATCAGAGTGATTACAGGGACAACAGAGCCCTGAGTATGTTTGGTAGGATACTAATGACCATCAGCAGTATCAGAGTGATTACAGGGACACAGAGCCCTGAGTACGTTTGGTAGGATACTAATGACCATCAGCAGTATCAGAGTGATACAGGACAATAGAGCCCTGAGTACGTTTGGTAGGATACTAATGACCATCAGCAGTATCAGAGTACAGTCTTGGGAGAAGCCTAGTTACTGTGTCTCAACGTTCACTTGAGTGCCGGTGTGGCGGTAATACGGTCACCGTAACAAGCCTCGTCACAATTCAACCTCTAGCACAGCTTGCCGCAAACATACACACGGTTCCCTGTAAACCAGTTCCCTGTAAACCAATTACCTGTAAACCAGTTCCCTGTAAACCCGTTAGTCAGTATTGAAGATGCAGCAGACTTGACCCCAGCCCACACAGTCATATACCAGTCCATCAGGAGAAAGGCTTAATTGATATCTCTCTCTCTCTCTCTCTCTCTCTCTCTCTCTCTCTCTCTGTCTCTGTCTCTGTCTCTGTCTCTGTCTCTGTCGTGTCTCAGTAGTCTGAAAGTGTGTTGGTGTTCTTTGCACTAGGATTCCCTGTAAACCAGGATTGACTGACCTTCATGTCTTATTGATTTGTTGAAGCTATAGTGATCGATCTAGACTTGTGTGTGTAGATATAGTGATCGATCTAGACTTGTTGTAGCTATAGTGATCGATCTAGACTTGTTTGTGCTATAGTGATCGATCTAGACTTGTTGTAGATATAGTGATCGATCCAGACTTGTTGTAGATATAGTGATCGATCTAGTCTTGTTGTAGCTATAGTGATCGATCTAGACTTGTTGTGGCTATAGTGATCGATCTAGACTTGTTGTAGATTTAGTGATCGATCCAGACTTGTTGTAGCTATAGTGATCGATCTAGACTTGTTGTGGCTATAGTGATCGACTTAGACTTGTTGTAGATTTAGTGATCGATCCAGACTTGTTAGATATTAGTGATCGATCTAGACCTGTTTGTAGATTTAGTGATCGATCCAGACTTGTTGAGCTATATGATTGATCTAGACTTGTTGTGGCTATAGTGATCGATCTAGACTTGTTGTAGATTTAGTGATCGATCCAGACTTGTTGTAGCTACAGTGATCGATCCAGACTTGTTGTAGATTTAGTGATCGATCCAGACTTGTGGCTATAGTGATCGATCCAGACTTGTTGTGGCTATAGTGATCGATCCAGACTTGTTGTAGCTATAGTGATCGATCCAGACTTGTAGCTATAGTGATCGATCCAGACTTGTTGTAGCTACAGTGATCGATCCAGACTTGTTTAGCTATATGATCGATCCAGACTTGTTGTAGCTACAGTGATTGATCCAGACTTGTTGTAGATATAGTGATCGATCTAGACTTGTTGTAGATATAGTGATCGATCGACTCTTGTTGTAGATATAGTGATCGATCTAGACTTGTTGTAATATAGTGATCGATCTAGACTTGTTGTAGCTATAGTGATCGATCTAGACTTGTTGTAGCTACAGTGATCGATCCAGACTTGTTGTAGATATAGTGATCGATCTAGACTTGTGTTGGCTATAGTGATCGATCTAGACTTGTTGTAGCTACAGTGATCGATCCAGACTTGTTGTAGCTAAGTGATCGATCCAGACTTGTTGTGGCTATAGTGATCGATCCAGACTTGTTGTGGCTATAGTGATCGATCTAGACTTGTTGTAGATATAGTGATCGATCTAGACTTGTTGTAGCTATAGTGATCGATCTAGACTTGTTGTGGCTATAGTGATCGATCTAGACTTGTTGTAGATATAGTGATCGATCTAGACTTGTTGTAGATATAGTGATCGATCTAGACTTGTTGTAGATATAGTGATCGATCTAGACTTGTTGTAGATACAGTACCAGTCAAAAGTTCCTGTGTTCCTTTCCTGTGGCGGTCCTCATGAGAGCCAGTTTCATCATAGCGCTTGATGGTTTTTGTGACTGCACTTGAAGAAACTTTCAAAGTTCTTGACATTTTCCGGATTGACTGACCTTCATGTCTTGAAGTAATGATGGACTGTCATTTCTCTTTGCTTATTTGAGGTGTTCTTGCCATAATATGGACTTGGTCTTTTACCAAATAGGGCTATCTTCTGTATACCAACCCTACCTTGTCACAACACAACTGATTGTCTCAAACGCATTAAGAAGGAAAGAAATTCCACAAATTCACTTTTAACAAGGCACACCTGTTAATTGAAATGCATTCCAGGTGACTACTTAATTTAGCTGGTTGAGAGAATGCCAAGAGTGTGCAAAGCTGTTATCAAGGCAAAAGGTGGCTACTTTGAAGAATCTCAGATCTAAAATATATTTTGATTTGTTTAACACTTTTTTGGTTACTACATGATTCCACATGTGTTATTTCATAGTTTTGAAGTCTTCACTATTATTCTACAATGTTGAAAATAGTAAAAAATTAAGAAAATCCCTTGAATGAGTAGTCCAAACTTTTGACTTGTACTGTATATTGTCATTCCAAAGTACTGTGATAAATCAGTGATTCCAAGAGGTTCGGCGGGGTGGTGGACTCAGTCAGGCTTTCAACTTGTCTCTGGAAAGTTGTAATAGTAGAATGTACAAGTTGCATTAACAGTTGTCCTTGTCATGTTAGTCATTGCAGACCTTATGTTCCCCCAATGATGTGAAGGTTTGGGAACCTCTGTTATAGATGATAAGAGACTGAATAGGCAGGAAGAAGAGAGCTAGCCTCACTCTCCTTTTCTCTCCTCCTTCCTGCGTTAGTGATGGCGGGAAAAAAAACGATCAAGTTACTTATCGGGATATTTTTTTTGAACGATATATTGTATTGTTTTGACATTATCGCAATATTTTTATTATTTTTGCGCTAGTTGGCTGTACATGCACCAAAACCAAAAATGTCCTTTATAGCTTGTTCTCCATCTTCCTTTAAAATTAGGGAGACAATTTGTTTTCTGCACTTTTATTTGTTTTCTCATGTCTCTCTCTCTCGTCCCTCTGCAACAGACACATGGTGAGCAATATGTTTGGAACATCGAATCGAAATAGGCAGACCCATGGGGGCGGTGCACAATTGGTCCAGCGTCGTCCGGGTTAGGGGAGGGTTTGGCTGGCCGGGATGTCCTTGTCCCATCGCGCTCTAGCGACTCCTGTAGTGGGCCGGGCGCTGTGCACGCTGACACGGTCGCCAGGTGTACGGTGTTTCCTCCGACACATTGGTGCGGCTAGCTTCCAGGTTATGCGGGCATTGTGTCAAGAAGCAGTGCAGCTTGGTTGGGTTGTGTTTCGGAGGACGCATGGCTCTCGATCTTCGCCTCTCCCGAGTCCGTACGGGAGTTGCAGCGATGGGACAAGACTGTAACTACCAATTGGATGCCATGAAATTGTGGCGAAAAAGGGATAAACGTTTTTTTTTTTTTTTACTTCTACTTAGTACTCATCCCGGATCCGGGAGCACCCCCATCAGTAAAAAAAGCTGACTAGCATAGCCTAGCATAGCGCCACAAGTAAATACTAGCATCTAAATATCATTAAATCACAAGTCCAAGACACCAGATGAAAGATACAGATCTTGTGAATCCAGCCATCATTTCTGATTTTTAAAATGTTTTACAGGGAAGACACAATATGTAAATCTATTAGCTAACACGATAGCAAAAGACACAATTTTTTTTCTCCACCATTTTTTTCCTGCATAGGTAGCTATCACAATTTCGACCAAATAAAGATATAATAGCCACTAACCAAGAAACAACTTCATCAAATGACAGTCTGATAACATATTTATTGTATAGCATATGTTTTGTTAGAAAAATGTGCATATTTCAGGTATAAATCACAGTTCTACAATTGCAGCTGCAATCTGAAATAGCGTCGATGCAGGCAGAAGAATTACAGAGACCAACGTCAAATACCTAATTACTCATCATAAAACATTTCTGAAAAATACACAGCGTACAGCAAATGAAAACCCAACATCTTGTGAATCCAGCCAATATGTCAGATTTTTTAAGTGTTTTACAGCGAAAAACAAATATAGCATTATATTAGTGTACCACAATAGCCAGAAACACAACCGCATTTACCAGCAGCAAAGGTTAGCGATCGTAACAATCCAGCAAAAGATATATAATTGGACTAACCTTATATACTTCATCAGATGACAGTCCTGTAACATCATATTACACAATGCATATAGGTTTTGTTCGAAAATGTGCATATTTAGCAGCACAAATCGTGGTTATACAATGTGATCAGTAGCAACAGTTCATGCATTCTGGCCGGCGCCATCTTGGAGAGGCACCTAATCTAATCAATAAATAATCGTAAACTTGACTAAAAAATACAGGTTGGACAGCAAATGAAAGATGCATTAGTTATTAATGCAACCGCTGAGTTAGATTTTTAAAATTAACGTTACTAGAATACAGTGTGCGTTACAGCCAGACTAGTGC
>NC_036869.1:2353580-2356178 GCF_002910315.2 Salvelinus sp. IW2-2015 | reverse complement strand
GAGGCAGTTTAATTTGGGAACGATAAATGGTAACGTTGAAACAGCACCCCCTATATTGAGAAAAAGTTTAACAACAACACATACATGAAACCCGTGGCGTGGTTAAATAGAGAAACTGATTGGTTTCACCTGTCTGCAGTTTGGCTCTGATTACAACTAGAGACAGGTGTGGCTGTTCTGGTGCAGTCTGGAAGTTTCCGCTGTGCTGTCCGTAGTCCTGGCTCTGGGGAATACTTCACATTGAGGTCCGTGGTCCTGTCTCTGGGGAATACTTCACAATGCTGTCTGTGGTCCTGTCTCTGGGGAATACTTCACATTGCTGTCTGTGGTCCTGTCTCTGGGGAATACTTCACATTGCTGTCTGTGGTCCTGTCAGCCAAAAAACAAAGACATCTCGTAGGCACATAACGCCCATCCACAACACAACCCCTGAAACCGCTACAATATCTAATCTCCACCTAAGTATGGTGATAATCCCATAGGGTGGCGCACAATTGGCCCAGCGTCATCCAGGTTTAGCCCGGGGTAGACCGTCTTTGTAAATAAGAATTAGTTCTCAACTGACTTGCCTAGTTAAATAAAGGGTAAATAAAAATTGCATCGTAAGGTCAATACATAACGTATCACCACCTAAGTATGGTGTTCACGTGGCGTTGTTAGGTCCCTGGTAATTCCCAGCCCGACCCTGCGAGTCATCATCGTGGCAGCCCGACCCTGCTAGTCATCATCGTGGCAGCCCGACCCTGCGAGTCATCATCGTGGCAGCCCGACCCTGCGAGTCATCACCGTGGCAGCCCGACCCTGCGAGTCATCACCGTGGCAGCCCGACCCTGCGAGTCATCATCGTGGCAGCCCGACCCTGCGAGTCATCATCGTGGCAGCCCGACCCTGCGAGTCATCACCGTGGCAGTGCTACCCTGCGAGTCATCACCGTGGCAGCCCGACCCTGCGAGTCATCACCGTGGCAGCCCGACCCTGTCTGTCTGTCTCTGTCTGTCTGTCTGTCTGTCTGTCTGTCTGTCTGTCTGTCGTTTCTCTCTTTCTTTAGTGTCTGGGCTTAAAGATACGGCTAACCAAACTCTATCCACCTACACCTGCGTTATCTCTGGCTAGCATTTAAATATCACTCCATCTCCCAAAGCGTCACAGCTCTTTATTAAGTCTTACACTGCAGCTTTGTTCTCCCACGTGGAGGCGAGGGCTCGAGGTCTTCAGACCGCCGTACCACCCCCCCACCTCCTCCATGCGTAGCCCAGCCGCGTTGTGCTGCGTTGGATGGCTTTTCCTTACTGAAGGGGAGGAGAGAGAGATAGTTACCCCTCCTTTCCTTCCTCTCCTGTCTCTCTCTCTCCCAGTATCGAGTGCCATCTGTTTCTGTGTTCATACAAGGATGTTTGTTGTTTAAACACCTGCTTTACTAACTTAATGAATCCTGAGGCTTGCATGAAGGACAATAAAGGAGCGTTGGTTGGGGAATTTGTTTGTTTTTTTATGGAAGGCTGCGGTGGATTTTTCACTTGGCTTATTTGGGTTCAGTTCTTACTCAGCACTTTAAGTAAAAATAATAGGTGTCGGAAAATAAGACCAAACCAGGTGTATTTTCCACAACATAAATTAAAGTCACAACAGATGATAAGACCAACCCAGGTGTATTTTCCACAACATAAATTAAAGTCACAACAGATGATAAGACCAACCCAGGTGTATTTTCCACAACACAAATTAAAGTCACAACAGATGATAAGACCAACCCAGGTGTATTTTCACAACACAAATTAAAGTCACAACAGATGATAAGACCAACCCAGGTGTATTTTCCACAAACACAATTAAAGTCACAACAGATGATAAGACACCCAGGTGTATTTTCTCCACAGACACATAATTTAAAGTCACAACAGATGATAAGACCAAACCAGGTGTATTTTCACACAACACAAGTAAAAAGTCAGAACAGATTGTTCACAAATGTGTTTTGGAAGTTGATTTCAAGTCATGTAAGTGCTGTAAAATCATGGGTTCCCAGGTAAGCTACTGTAAGGGCGTACTGGGATATCGGGCTGGACTGTTTGCCGTTGAGGGTCTTTTAGTGGGATCGGGCGCAGTTCTGCAAGGAATCCTTCACAAGGACCTCACTCTTCCAGGAAGGGACCAGGAGCAGAAAATACTGTGGTGGAAAATTACTTTTCATTTGTCACTTATGTAAATCCTCTCTATTTGGATCAAATACCAGGTTTTTGCCCTCTAGATTGTAGTTTTTTTTGTGCGGGGAGAACCAGGCCAAAAAGGCCTCGCCACAACACAGAGGCATATGTACATCACATGCTGCCGACTCAAAACATTTGTTGTGACAAATATCTTTTTGGGCTGTGGTTCAAAGCTAGGCCTAGTAATGGTAAGGTGAAACACTGTACAGGAGATTAAACTAGTTGAGAACATTATATAGCAGTGTTTTCTCTGGCAACATTTTCCCAGTCAGAAAGGGAGAGGACAAGCATACATTCGACATGAATAAGGATAAATGTTTAAACGGAATCCTGGAGACACAGAAACATTCAACGCAAAACATCCTTATGAACGCTCCGAAGAACCTCCCGT
>NC_036869.1:2329937-2352489 GCF_002910315.2 Salvelinus sp. IW2-2015 | reverse complement strand
TACCCCACTCTCTACCCTCTCCCTCTCACCCCTCTCTCTCTACCTCCCCTCTCTCTCTACCCCTCTCTCTCTACCCCCCCTCTCTCTCTACCCCTCTTCTCTCTCTCTCTCTCTACCCCTCTCTCTCTCTTCTCCTACCCCTCTTCTCTTTCTCTACCCCCTCTCTCTCCTCTCTCTCTACCCCCTCTATCTCCCTACCCCTCTCTCTATCTCCCTACCCCTCTTTATCTCTACCTTCTCTACCCCTCTCTCTCTCTACCCCCTCTCTCTCTCTACCCCCTCGTCTTCTCTACCCCCCCCGTATCTCTCTACCCCCTGTCTCTCTACCCCCTCTCTCTACCCTCTCTCTCTCTACCCCCTCTCTCTCTACCCGCTCTCTCTCTCTGATATTCATTGTTTCTTTCTTTCATCTTTCTTTTTCTCTCACTGCTTTTTGACCCCTTCCCCCTCCCGACCACATTCCACATCCACTTTCACGTCCACCTTTCTTCCACCCCGTCCCTTGCTCTTTCTCTTCCTCTCTCACTCTCTTTCATTTTGGTTGACTTGGCCTCTTCTTTTCTTTTGTATTAGTCAATGCATTGGTTCAAATGTCAAGAACAACCCCTGCTGGCTTACCTCCGTCCAGTTCTTTGATCAGTTTACTGGAGCTCTTCTCTGTCTTTTCCACTCTCTGGCGCTCGCTAGCCAACATTAACAACGGCCTGCTCTAATTGCTAGCTTCTCCAGTCTCCTGAGTCTGGGTAGAAAAGCTGTGCGTGGCCACCAGTGGCTCCTTGTCAGAGAGTTGAGACAAAATGGTGGCCAACAGGGCTTTGTTCAATAATACTGGCCTGTGTCTGTATGTCTGCGTTCGTCTTCGTACCTTCCTCATATAGCTGTGTGACAGAAGGGATGTACACTACCAGTCAAAAGTTTGGACACACCAACTCATTCAAGGGTTTTTCTTTATTTTTACTATTTTCTACATTGTAAAATAATAATGAAGACATCAAAACTATTAAATAACACATATGAAATCATGTAGTACCAAAAAAGGGTTAAACAAATCAAATAATATTTTATATTTGAGATTCTTCAAAGTAGCCACCCTTTGCCTTGATGACAGCTTTGCACACTCTTGGCATTCTCTCAACCAGCTAAATGAGGTAGTCACCTGGAATGCATTTAAATTAACAGGTGTGCCTTGTTAAAAGTTTTTTAAAAAGTGTGCAATTCTGTCATCAAAAAGTGTGCAATTCTGTCATCAAGGCAAAGGGTGGCTACTTTGAAGAATCTAAAATAAAATAAATATTTTTATTTGTTTAACACTTTTTTGGTTACTACATGATTCCACATGTGTTATTTCATAGTTTTGAAGTCTATTATTCTACAATGTAGAAAATAGTAAAATAATAATGAACCCTTGAATGAGTAGGTGTGTCCAAACTTTTGACTGGCACTGTATATTAAGGGGATAGTTTCCCGGACACAGATTAAGCCTAGTCCTGGAATTAAAAAGCAATCTCGATATCCAAGTCCAGGCTTAATTTGTGTCTGGGAAACTGTCCCAATGTATTTTCCACATCAATATATAGTTTGTAAATGAACATAGAACTGGACACATCATGGAGATTAGTGCAGAGCAATATGAAGAGTGAAAATACCACCATGTTCAACAGGACATGGTGAAACGTAACTCATTTTCTAAAATATATTTTTTGTTCTATTCTTCTCTGAAGGTATATTTACGAGCTGTGTCCCTTCAGTCAAGTAACACAGAAGAGTGCTTCAGGAGAAGTGGTGTCCTTAGGGTGAGTACCTCGTTAACGTTCACCGGTGTTACCACAGTTTAAACCTGTACCGGTTTCCACCTCGTGACGCCATGGCTTTTTGGAGGACACTTGGAATGTTCAGCTATCCTCTTTAAAAGCCATCACTGGCTAACCGCAATTACGTCCTATTTTTAAAAAAGGCTATACGTGTGTAAATGAATCTCTTTCACCTTCTCGACAAAGGAATGAATATATATTCGACAATTTGCCTGCTATATTTTTAGGGGGGGGGATGTGTTGTTCTCACTCACAAGATAGTTTCCCACAGCATACGAACGCTCTCATTGGGTTCTTTAGACAAGCACGTATTAAACTGTTTATCCTCTGTTTTATTTTCACCTCTCTCTCTTCATGTGTAAACTTGCTCTACCTCTGTTTATTTCACCTCTCTCTCTATCATGTGTAAACTGTTTACCTCTGTTTATTTTCACCTCTCTCTCTATCATGTGTAAACTGTTATACCTTGTTTATTTCACCTCTCTCTCTATGTTGCCACTCCTCTCACCTCTCTTTATCATGATGTAAAACTTCCTCTGTTCTATCTTCACCTCTCTCTCTATCATGTGTAAACTGTTCTACCTCTGTTTATTTCACCTCTCTCATCTATCATGTGTAAACTGTTTACCCTCTGTTTATGTCACCTCTCTCTCTATCATGTGTAAACTGTTTACTCTGTTTATTTCACCTTTCTCTCTCTATTCATGTGTAAAACTGTTTTACCTCTGTTTATTTCACCTCTCTCTCTCATTCATGTGTAAACGGTCTACTTCTGTTTATGTCACCTCTCTCTCTCCTATCATGGTGTAAACTGTTTATTCACCTCTCTCTCTATCATGTGTATAAACTGTTTATTTCACCTCTCTCTCTCTATATGTGTAAACTGTTTATCACTCTCTCTATCATGTGAAAACGTGTTTATTTCACCTCCTCTTCTCTATCATGTGTAAACTGTTTACTCTGTTTATCTTCACCTCTCTCTTATCATGTGTAACGGTACTACCTCTGTTTATTTCACCTCCTCTCTATCATGTGTAAACGGCTTTACTTCTGTTTATGTTCACCTCTCTCTCATTAATGTGTTAAACTGTCTACCTGTTTATTTCACCTCTCTCTCTTCATGTGTAAAACTGTTTACCTCTGTTTATTTCACCTCTCTCTTCTCTGATCATGTGTAACACGTTTACCTCTGCTGTTATTGTCCACCTCTCTCTCTGATTCATGTGTAAATGTTTACTACTGTTTTATGTCACCTCTCTCTCTATCAATGGTAAACTGTTTACCTCGCTTTTGTCACTCTTTCTCTATTCATGTTGTAAACTGTTTTACCTCGTTTATTTCCACCTCTCTCTCTATCATGTGTAAATGTTTACCTCTGTTTATTTCACCTCTCCTCTCTATTATGTGTAAACTGTCTACCTCATTTTTATTGATCACCTCTCTCTCTATTATGTGTAATACTCTACCTCTTTTTTATTTCACCTCTCCTCTATCATGTGTAAACTGTTTATTTTCACTCTCTTCTAATCATGTGTAAACTGTTTACCTCTGTTTATTCACCTCCTCTCTCTATCATGTAGTAAACGTGTACCTCTGTGTTATTTCTACCTCTCTCGCTATTATGTGTAACTGTCCACCTCTTTTATTTCACCTCTCTGCTCTTCATGTGTAAACTGTTTATTTCACCTCTGCTCTCTATCAGTGTGTAAACTGTCTACCTCTGTTTATTTCACCTCTCATCTCTATCATGTGTAAACTGTTTATTTCACCTCTCTCATCTCATGCAATGTGTAAACTGTTACCTCTGTTTATTTCACCTCTCTCTCTATCATGTGTTAAACGGTCTACCTCTGTTTATTTTCACCTCTCTCCTCTATCATGTGTAAACTGTTTATTTTCACCTTCTATCTATCATGTGTAAACTGTTTACCGTCTGTTTATTATCACCTCTCTCTGCTTCTTCAGTGGTAAACTGTTTAAATTTCACTCTCTCTCTATCATTGTAAACGGTTCTACCTTCTTATTTCACCTCTCCTCGTCTATCATTGTAAACTGTTTATTTCAACCTCTCTCTCATATCATGTGTAAACTGTCTACCTGTATTATTTCACTCTCTCTCTCCTCATCATGTGTAAACTGTTTATTTCACCTCTTCTCATCATGTGCTAAACTGTTTACCTCTGTATTTATTTCACCTCTTCTCTCATCTATCATGTGTAACTGTTTACCTTGTTTATAGTCACCTCTCTCTCTATCATGTGTAAACTGTTTACCTCTGTTTATGTCACCTTCCTCTAATCAGTTGTAAACGCTTTACCTTCTGTTTATGTCACCTCTCTCTCTATCATGTGTAAACTGTTTACCTCTGTTTTATGTCACCTCTTCTCTATCATGTGTAAACTGTTTACCTCTGTTTATTTCACCTCTCTCTTCTATCCATGTGAACTTGGTCTACCTCTGGTTTTCAACCTCTCTCTTCTATCACGTGCTAAACTTTTTACCCTCTGTTATGTCACCTCTCTCTCTCATATGCTGTAAAACTGTCTAACCTCGTTATTTTCACCTCTCTCTCTATGCATGTGAAAACTGTTCTACATCTCGGTATTATTTCACTCTCTCTCTATTATGTGTAAACCTGTTTTACCTCTGTTTATTTTCACCTCTTCTCTCTATCATGTGTAAACCTGTTTATTTCACCTCTCTCTCTATCAATGGTAAACTGTTTATGTCACCTCTCTCATCTATCATGTGGTAAACTGCTTTATTACTCTCTCTCTCATTTGTAAACTGTCTACCTCTGTGATATTTCACCTCTCTCTCTATCATGTGTAAAACTGTTTACCTCTGTTTATTTCACCTCTCTCTCATCATGTGTAAACTGTTTTTATTTCACCTCTCTCTCTATTCTGTTAAAACTGTTTATTTCACCTCTCTCTCTATCATGTGTAAAAAACTGTCTACCTCTGTGTATTTTCACCTCTCTTCTCTATCATGTGTAAACTGTCTAACCTCTGTTTATTTCACTGAAGGAGTAGCTCAGCATTTTCATTAGAGAAAACGACAGTTGAATAGTTTCTTGATACATATTACTGCCGCCAGTCCAAAAACGACCCTCATCATTGTTTCTGAGTTGCGTTGTGACTACAGACCCATATTTCTTGCCAGATTTGATATTTTTTGATTGTTCTTCAACATCTGTTAGGCTACATTGTGACCTTTAATCAATTGCTAACAAATCTCTATACGGTTTATCTACCTTTTGATCAATTGGCAAAAAGGGGGGGGGTGGGGGTGTCGATAGGGGTGGACTCATATACGACGGGTCTGTATTTCTTCTGCCTGTGAAGGGGTTTCGCATTTCATCTGGAAGGGTTAAGTAGTTGGCCTTTTAGTTTCTCCCCAAATTGTATGATGGCATCTGATTAGGTCTTGGATCTGTGATAAGGGGATCTCATGATTGGATCTGTGACTAAGGGGATCATGATTGGATCTTGTGATAAGGGGTCTGTGATTGGATCTGTGATAAGGTCGATGATCTATAGGGTTATGATTGGATCTGTAGATAAGGATCTATTGGACGTGATAGGGATTCATGATTGGATCTTAAGGATGATTGGCTGTATAGGTCTGGATTGACTTAAGGGGAAATATGGATCGCTATTGGGATGGGATACGTGTGGGATCTGTGATTGGATCTGTGATAAGGGGATCTGGGATTTGGATCTGTGATAAGGGGATCTATGATTGGATCTGTGATAAGGGGATCTGGGATTGGATCTGTCCACCGGTGGACATTGGTCTTGTATCAAGGTGCTACGGTATGAAAGGGGTATAACTCATCGTAATGTGTAGAACTTTAATATCTCTTTTGTAGAATGTGTTGTTATTTTGGAGTGTTGGCATGTTGGTGCAGAGAGTCGGTGTGAAGGCTGTGTATGTACCTGGGAAGCTATAAGAACCTGCAGATCCATCCGTTCTAACACATGTCCTTTCCACCCGCCCCGTGGGATATCTTCTATCACGCTCGTCTTTTACGCCATTCTATTTTTCTCCCCTGCGCGATCACATTATGCTCCCGTCTTGTTGCCTCAGTTACTGTCAAACTTATATTTATCTCCTTATCACCGTTTTGCTGGTGTCAGGAGATTTGAGGTGTTGATTATGGGATGTCGCTCCGCTGTCCTCTCTCTCTCTCTCATTATCCTTAAACCGGCAGCCTTCAGACACTTTATAGGGTACAATTACTGCAATGCTGTTCTATTGACATTACACTTCTCTTTCAAAACTTTTCATGTGCTTTTATGATTGACTTAAACTCCTCCCGAGACTCCATTTTTGACGCCATTTGTGCTGTGGGCCACAAATGTTAAATACTTGTTTTGTAGCATCGACAACGAACAGGGATTAAATTACCAGATGATTATTATTTTTTGGGCATTTAAGTGTCAAAACATTTTCCGTTTCAATAAAATTATGTTATTAGATGCTGGTGGCAGCTGTATCTATCTGTTTAGAGTTGGGAGGGAAACATGATGTGGTAGCTGTATCTATGAAGGAACCAATGTGTTACCTGACTCTGTGTAGACATAACGTGTAAAGGAGACGTGTTAACTGACTCTGTGTAGACATCATGTGTAAACTAGACATGTTAACTGACTCTGTGTAGACATCATGTGTAAAGGAGACGTGTTATGGACTCTGTGTAGACATCGTGTGTAAAGGAGACGTGTTAACTGACTCTGTGTAGACATCATGTGTAAAGGAGACGTGTTAACCTGACTGTGTGTAGGACATCATGTGTAAAGAACATGTTAACTGAACTCTGTGTAGACATTCATGTGTAAGGAGACGTGTTACTGATTCTGTGTAGACAGTCGTGGTGTAAAGGGAGACGTGTTAACTGACTTTGTAAGACATATGTGTAAGGAGACGTTTAAGACTGCTGTGTAGACATCATGTGTAAGGAGACGTGTTAATGGACTGCTTGTGTAGACATTCAGTGTGTAAAGGAGACGTGTTAACTGACTTAGTGTAGACATCTGTGTAAGGAACGTGTTAACTGACTGTGTAGAATATGGGTAAACAGACGTGTTACCTGACTCTGTGTAGAATCATGTGTAAACTGGAGACAGGTTAACTGACTCTGTGTGTAGACATATGTGTAAGGAGACGTGTTACACTGACTTGTGTAGATCTCATGTGTAAAGGAGACGTGTTAATCTGACCTTGTGTAGGACATCATGTTAAAGTAGACGTGGTTACTCGTGACTCTGTGATACATGTTAACGACTCTGTTGTGAAAAGGAGGATCGTTTAACTGACCTGTGTAGACATCATGTGTAAAGGAGACTGTTATGACTCTGTGTAACATACATGTTAAAGGGAAGACGTGTTACATCTTGTGACATATGTGTAAGAGACTTATTACGATGTGACATCATGCTAAAAGGTTCGACTTGTGAGACATGTGTGACGAACTGACTGTAGACTAGTGTGACAGTATCTATGTGTAGACTATTAAAGGAGACGTGTTACCTGACTCTGCGTAGACATCATGTGTAAACTAGACGTGGTTAATGACTCTGTGTAGACATCGTGTGTAAAGGACTGTTAATGACTCTGTGTAAGACTACGTGTGAAGGACACGTTGTTACTGACTCTGTGTAGATTCATGTGTAAAACTGACCGTGTAACTGACTCTGTGGATTCATGTGTACTAGACGTGTTAACTGACTCTGTGTGACATCATGTGTAAAGGAGACGTGTTAACTGACTTCTGTGTAGACATCATGTTAAGAGACGTGTTATGATCTGTGTAGACATCAATGTGTAAAGGAGCGTGTTCTGACTGTGTGACATCATGTGTTAAGGAGACCGTGTAACTGACTGTGTAGACATCATGTGTAAAGGAGACGTGTTAACTGACTTTGTTGTAGACTCATGTGTAACAGGAGACTAGTTAACTGACTTGTGTTTGTTAGACATCATGTGTAAAGGAGACGGTTAAGTGACTCGTGTTGTGACATATATGTGTAAAGGACGTTTGTTACCTGACTGTGTAGACATCATGTTGTAAACTAGACGTGTTAACTGACTTTGTTGTAGACATCATGTGTAAAGGAGACGTGTTAACTGACTCTGTGTAGACATCATGTGTAAAGGAGACGTGTAACTGACTCTGTGTATACATCATGTGTAAGGAGACGTGTTAACTGATCTGTGTAGACATCATGTGTAAAGTGTAGACGTGTAACTGACTTTGTGTAGACATCATGTGTAAAGGGACAGTTACTGACTCTTGTAGAATCGTGTGTAAGGAGACGTTGTACTGACTCTGTGTAGACTCATTGTGTAAAGGAGACGTTTTAATGACTCTAGTGTAGACATCATGTGTAAACTAGGGAACATGTTACTCTGACTTCGTTGTGACATCATGTGTAAGATAGACGATGTTAACTGACTCTGTGTAACATCATGTGTAAAGGAGACGTGTTTAACTGACTCTGTGTAGACATCATGTGTAAAGAAACATTGTTAACTGACTCTGTGTAAGACATCATGTGTAAAGGAGACGTGTTAACTGACTCTGTGTAGACATCATGTGTAAAGGAGACGTGTTAACTGACTCTGTGTAGACATCATGTGTAAAGGAGACGTGTTAACGACTCTGTGTGACATCACTGTTAAAGGAGACGTGTTAACTGATCTGTGTAGGACATCATTGTGTTAAGGAGACTGGTTAACTGACTGTGTAGACATCATGTGTAAAGGAGACGTGTTAACTGACTGTGTAGACATCGTGTGTAAGGAGACGTGTTAACTGACTTTGTGTAGACATCATGTGTAAAGGAGACGTTTTAACTGACTCTGTGTAGACATCATGTGTAAGGAGACGTGTTACTGACGTGTAGACATCATGTGTAAAACAGACGTGTTAATGACTCTGTGTAGACATCATGTGTAAAGGAGACGTGTTAACTGACTGTGTAACATCATGTGTAAAGAGACTTGTTAACTGACTGGTGTAGACATCATGTGTAAAGAGAGACGTGGTTAACTGGACTGTGTTAGCATCATGTGTAAAGGAGACGTGTTAACTGACTTTGTGTAGACATCAATGTGTAAAGGAGACGTGTTAACTGACTCTGTGTGACTCATGTGTAAAGGAGACGTGTGATTACTGACTGTGTAGACATATGTGTAAACTAGAGTGTTAACTGACTTTGTGTAGACACATGTGTTAAGGAGACGTGTTTAACTGACTCTGTGTAGACATCATGTGTAAAGGAGACGTGTTAACTGACTCTGTGTAGACATCATGTGTAAAAGGAGACGTGTTAACTGATCTGTGTAGACTCAGTGTATGTAACTGGAGACGTTGTTAACTGACTTTGTGTAGACATCATGTTAAAGGAGACAGTGTTAACTGACTCTGTGTAGCATCGTGTGTAAAGGAACGTGTTACCTGACTCTGTGTAGACACATGTGTAAAGGAGAACGTTGTACTGAATCTGTGTAGACATCATGTGATAAAGGAGACGCTGTTAACTGACTCTTGTGTAGACATATGTAAACTAGACTGTTTACTGACTCTGTGTAGACAGTGTAACGACGTGTTAACTGACCTCTGTGTAGACATCATGTATGTAAAGGAGACGTGTTACTGGACTCTGTGTAGACATCATGTGTATAAGGAACTGTTAACTGACTCTGTGTAGACATCATGTTGTAAAGGAGACGTGTTAACTGACTCTGTGTAGACATCATGTGAAAGGAGACGTGTTAATGACTCTGTGTAATCATGTGTAAAGGAGACATGTTACATGACTCTGTGTAGACATTCGTGTGTAAAGGAACAGTGTTAACTGACTGTGTAGACATCATGTGTAAAGGAGACGTGTTAACTCTGACTCTGTGTAGACATCATGTGTAAAGGAGCGTGTTTAACTGATCTGTGTAGACATCATGTGTAAAGAGACGTTTACACTGCTGTGTAGCATCATGTGTAAAAGACGTGTTTAACTGACTCTGTGTAGACATCGTGTGTAAAGGAGACATTGTTAACTGACTCTGTGTAGACATCTTGTGTAAAGGAAGTGTTACCTGACTGTGTAGCTCATGTGAACTAGACGTGTTAACTGACTCTGTGTAGCATCATGTGTAAACAGACGTGTTTTACTGACTCTGTGTAGAATCATGTTGTAAAGGAGACGTGTTAACTGACTCTGTGTAGCTTCATGTGTAAAGGAGAGTGTTAAAACTGACTTTGTGTAGACATCATGTGTAAAGGAGACGTGTTAACTGACTCTGTGTAGACATCATTGTAAAGGAGACGTGTTAATGACTGTTGTAGAATCATGTGTAAAGGAGACGTGTTAACTGACTCTTGTGATAGCATCATGTGTAAAGGAGACGTGTTACTGACTCTGTGTAGACATTCATGTTTAAAGGAGACGTAGTGTAACTAGACTCTGTGTAGACATCATGTGTAAAGAAGTGTTACCTGACTCTGTGTAGACATTCATGTGTAAACTAGACTGATTAACTGCTCTGTGTAGACATCATTGGTAAACTAGGACCTGTTTACTGACTCCTGTGTAGACATCATGTGTAAACTAGACGTGTTAACTGACTCTGTGTAGACTCAGTGTGTAAGGGATCGTGTTTACTGACTCTGTGTAGGAAACATCATGTGTAAATGTGAGGAGAGTAGTTACCTGACTTCTGTGTAGACATCATGTGTAAAGGAGACGTGTTACCTGACTTGTGTAGACATCATGTTTATAAAGGAGACGTCGTTACCTGACTCTGTGTTAGACATTCATGTGTTAAAGGAGACGTGTTACCTGGACTCTGTGTAGACATCATGTGTAAAAGACGTGTTACCTGACTCTGTGTAGACATCATGTATAGGAACGTGTTACTGACTGTGTAGACATCATGTGTAAAGGAGACGTGTTAACTGACTCTGTGTAGACATCAGTGTGTAAAGGAGACGTGTTAAACTGACTTCGGTGTAGACATCATGTGTTAAAGGAAGATGTTAACTCGACTCTGTGTAGACCATCATGTGTAAAGGAGACGTTTGTTAACTGCACTCTGTGTAGACATCACTGTGTAAAGGAGACGTTTACTGACTCTGTGTGACATCATGTGAAAGGAGACGTGTTATGGACTTGGCTTAAACGTGCACGTGTAAAGGGGAGGATGTGTTGTGTGGTTGTGTCAAAGGAGGCTTGGGCCTTTGGCAATTAAGGGTTATAAACCAATTGTAAAAGATAGGGGAGTGGAGATTTTGGGAAAGACACGATCAGAGCTAGATTGATGTATTAGAAGTTAAACGACTTTTGGGCCTAAAGGTAGGTTTTAACTGTTTGTATTATTGTTAGACAGCTAGTGTATTATGTGTGCTTAATAAAAAACTATCAAATCCATCAAAATAGAAGTTGTTACTGTTTTAACTAACTAGTGGACCAAACGAGAGGTGTTACTGGTTTTTAACTTAATAGGTGGCAACCAAAAAGAGAGGTCTACTGGTTTTTAAACTAACTTAGTGGAACCAAAAAGAGATGTGTTACTGGTTTTAACTAACTTAGTGAACCAAAAGAGAGGTGTTACTGGGTTTTAACTAACTCGTGAACCAAAAGAGATGTGTTACTGATTTTAATCTAACATAGATGGAACAAAAGAGGTGTTACTCTGATTAGCTGTCATTTACTAACTGTGGAACAAAAGAGAGGGTGTTACTGGTTTTAACTAACTCATGAATCCAAAAGAGAGATGTTACTGTTCTTTTAACTTAAACGTAAGTGGAACCAAAAGAAGTAAGTACTACTGGTTTAGTACAGCTATGAGCGTAGTGACCAAAGAGAGGTTTTACTGTTTTATACTAAACGAGTTAAATGACTTGTTGAATAAAGTGCTGAGAAGAGGAGTAGCATTATAACACTAGCGACTCAGGCTTACACCTTAAGTGTCTGCAGCCAGCCATTTGTGAGGTCAGCAGGACACCACAAGGGCTCCAGGTAACGTGTAAGAGACACACTAGGTACTCTGTTTGTCCTTCGTCAGACAAAAGTGTCTGAATCCCTGCTTTCAAGCTAAGGAAATTAATTTCGAAGTAATTAGGTCTGAAACCCTGATCCCCGGACCTTAGCGGATTGTGTTCTGTCACTCACCCCCCCAGATGAGAAAGGGTGTTGTCCGGTAATCGTAAAAGAACGGGAGGATCCAGCCCAGAATATCGAGTAGCAGGATTGTCATGACTTATGATTCAACACTTATAAAAGTCTATAACCAGTGGTTGAACGTATCCTGTGTAAACTAGGCAGAGCGGTCTAGTAAATTACATATTGAGTTGCTACTAGGTTTGTACACAAAAATAGCCCCCGTGACAGAACCACTGTATACCGTGGTCACAATACATAGCGCCAGTGAAGGTTATATACGTACGGAGATGGAGTTGAGCTAACCTCTGTGGCTAGCAGAGATGGACCATGGGTGAAGCTAACCTCTGTGGCTTAGCAGAGATGGACTAGGGGTGAGCTAACCTCTGTGGCTAGCAGAGACGGACCAGAGGGAGCTAACCTCTTGGCTAGGAGAGTGGACCAGGGGGGCGCTAACCTCTGATGGCTAGCCAGAGATGGACCAGGAGTGAGCTAACCTCTGTGGCCTAGCAGAAGATGGACCAGGAGGGAGCTAACCTCTGTAGCGGCTAGCCAGAGATGGACAGGAGGGAGCTAACCTCTGTTGCTAGCAGAGATGGACCAGGATGGAGAGCTAACCTCTGTGGCTAGCAGAGATGGACCAGAGGCGAGGCTAACCTCTGTGCTAGCAGAGATGGACCAGGAGGAGCTAACCTCTGTGGCTTAGCAGAGATGGACCAGGAGGGGCTAACTCTGTGGAAGCAGAGATGGACCAGAGGGAGCTAACCTCGTGGCTAGCAGAGATGGACCAGGAGGTGAGCTAACCTCTGCTGGGCTAGCCAGAGATGGACCAGGAGGGAGCTACCTCTGTGGCTAGCAGAGATGGACCAGGGGTGAGCTAACCTCTGTGGCTAGCAGAGATGGGACCAGGAGGGAGCCTAACCTCTGTGGCTAGCAGAGATGGACCAGGAGGGGTGGCCTGGTTGATAAAGGGGAGCCCAGGGGTTCACTGCTAACTCAGCCTCGGGCAGGAAGACAGGGAGGTCCCCTCACCCGGGAAAGAAGCTCATACCGCGGGATAATCACCCGGGAAAGAAGCTCATACCGCGGGATAATCACCCGGGAAAGAAGCTCATACCGCGGGATAATCCAGAGCTACGGCGCGTGGTGGGACTTGACCCAACCTGTGTGGTCAAGAGAAGATCCACAGGCAAAGACTACCTGCGCGTTAGTGAACCTAGTACATCTGTCTGGGAGGAGGCCCGTACTAGTCTCCTTATGAAGTCAAATCATTGGAATGACTTCCTGTTCTCTTTTCTCCGCTTCCTCACTGCCCACTCACATGTTTTACTGTGTCCTCGTTGAGGGAAAGGGGACAGCATGCGAGCTCTGACTAATTCCACCCAGAGTCTACGTTTGACTGTCAAACAGTATCAGGGCAGAACGGAGCTGTCTGCAGCTGTCTCCTATACATGTGACTCAAGGTGAGGTCACAGTGTCCTCCGACTGCAGACTCCTTCTGGGCATACTGTGCCGGTCTGTCTCCCACAAGATGGCTGCCAGATGATACTTAGCTCACAGCCACAGTGAGCACCCTTCAGACACCAAGTGGGGATAACAGCACTTTCATACCCTAGTCAGGGTTTTAACTAGGATACATACGTCTCTGCTTCAAAACCTTTCCATTACAACGGTGTCCTCTCACTGATCACCTTGACGACGGAAAAGGGGTGCTCGTGTGCCACCCGCTTTGAAAAAAAACCAGAAAATGGCGTCCAACAAAATATCTCCAATGTTAGAAAAGCCAACCAAGCTAAGAAGTTATTTAATATTTCAGCTGGTTAACGGAAACTAAATGGTCACTTTGGATACAGCTGAGTATAACTCACACAGACAGACCCACACGGTAATGGGATTTGCTGGGGTGGGCAGGTGGTGCTACACTGGAAGATGTAGACCACATGTTTCCAGGGAGAGAGCAGTGTA
Organism: Salvelinus sp. IW2-2015; assembly: GCF_002910315.2. Lineage (NCBI taxonomy): Eukaryota > Metazoa > Chordata > Actinopteri > Salmoniformes > Salmonidae > Salvelinus > Salvelinus sp. IW2-2015. The sequence continues at coordinate 2,338,547 of NC_036869.1, read as the reverse complement.
CTGTGGTACGGTGTGGTGTGGTGGTGGGGGTTGGAGGGGAAACATGAATCATTGCCAGCGTGCAGGGAATGAAGTTCATTTTTTATCCAGACAGACCATCACTCAGCCCTTGCAGGATATGGCTGGGCCCCCTGATATCAATCTGCATGGAGACATCCTCCTCTCCCCAGGAGTTGTGTTAGGTAGGCGGATGAGAGGAGGAGAAGAGAGGAGGAGAGAGAGTGGAGGAGAGTGGGAGAGAGGAGGAGAGAGAGAGGAGGGGGAGGGAGGAGAGCTTTGATTTAAAACGGCTGAGCATTTATCACACCTGCTTCAGCATCCTACAAGGACAGGGAGAGAGGACGCGAGAGAGACGATAGCGAGATGAGAGAGAAGAGGGGTCGAGAGAGAGAGAGGGAGGCAAGCGGAGGTAGGGTGAGAGAGAGTCAGGAGAGATGGAGAGAGAGAGAGGAGACGTAAAGCAATGAGAGAGAGAGGAGGAGACGAGAGAAGAGAGAGAGAGGGAGGTGCGGGGAGTAGATCAGCAAGAGAGAGATGAGAGGGGGGGGGGATTCAAGAGAGAAGAGAGAGGGGAGGGGGGAGAAGCTTATGGATATTAAACGGCAGATTTATCACAACTACGGGCAGCATTTATCACCACTCTGCTTCAGCATCCTAAAGGACAGAGGAGAGAGAGAGAGCAAAAAGGAGAGAGAGAGGAGGGGGAGAGAGAGAGATTAGCAAGAGAGAGAAGAGGGGAGACTGATGAGAGAGAGATGCAAGAGGAGAGAGGGGAGGCGTAGGGAGAGACAGAGGCGGGAGAGAAAGAGGGGGAGAGAGGAGAAGGTGGTGAGAGAGAAGGAGAGAAGAGCAGGCGGGAGAGAGAGAGACAGGATGGGCGCGAGATGAGAGAGGGGGAGACATATAGCTGAGAGGCAGGTAGGGAAGAGAGGGAGAGATGATTAGCAAGAGAAGAGGGGGAGGTACGGGAGAGCGAGAGGGGGGTGATGATGGGGGAGAGAGAGCAGGGGGATAGATATATGCGCAGAGAGGAGGGAGGACGGGAGAGACGCGGAGGGGAGAGAGAGAGAGGGGGAGAGATATAGCCGAGAGGAGGACGGTAGAGGAGGAGAGAGATAAGGAGAGAGAGGGTGTAGGAGAAGAGAGAGAGGAGGGGGAGAGAAGAGAGGCGAGAGAGCGGAGGTGAGGGGGAGAGAGAGAGGGGATAGATATAGCGGAGAGATGGAGGTGAAGAGAGAGGGGGAGAGAAAGAGAGACAAGAGAGATAGCGAGAGAGAGGTAGGGAGAGAGGGAGAGAGATAGCAAGAGGAGAGAGGGGGGGGTAGGGAGAGCGAGGAGGGCCACGGTAAGAGGGGGAGAGGATATGAGGGGATTAGAGTATAGCCGACGGAGTAGAGTAGGGAGAGCAGGGAGGGGTGAGAGAGAGAAGAGGGGAGAGAACCGTAGTAGCGAGAAGGGAGTAGGGAAGAGACGGGAGAGAGATAGCAAGAGACAGGGGGGGGTAGGGAGAGAGAGATGGGCGAGCAGAGCGACGAGGGGGTGAGAGGGGATAGAGAGAGGGGCGTGATAGATCTATACAGCGAGAGAGAGGTAGGGAGAGAGAGAGGGGGAGAGAAAGAGAGAGAGAGATAGCGAGAGAGAGGTAGGGAGAGAGGGAGAGCATTAACATGCATGACTTGTCATGGGAAGGTGTGAAGTTGTACTACTAGTCCAACTACCACACAAATAATGTTCTTTCCATTGCAGCCACAGCACCACCTCCATGACGAACAGTAGTAGTAGTAGATGGAATGGTGAGCGTAGGACTGCTGAAAGGCTTTCGATGGCAGCGCTAGTATCACTACTGGGATTACTGTGTAGCCTTAATGCATAACATTTCCTAAATCACTCAAGGGGCTCATTTGTACCGAGTGTACAAAACATTAAGAACACCTGCTCTTTCCATGACACAGACTGACCAGGTGAATCCAGGTGAAAGTTATAATCCCTTATTGATGTCACTTGTTAAATCCATTTCAATCCGTGTCGATGAAGGGGAGGAGACATGTTAAAGAAGGATTTTTAAGCCTTGAGACAATTGAAACATGGATTGTGTATTTGTGCCAGGGTGAAGACAAGAAGATTTAAGTGCCTTTGAACAGGGTATGGTAGTAGGTGCCAGGAGCACCGGTTTGTGTCAAGAATCGCAACGCTGCTGGGTTTTTCACGCTCAACAGTTTCCCGTGTGTATCAAGCATGGTCCACCACCCAAAGGACATCCAGCCAACCTGGAGTCAACATGGACCAGCATCCCTGTGGAACACTTTAACACCTTGTAGAGCCCATGTCATGATGAATTGAGGCTGTTCTGAGAGCAACTCAGTATTAGGAAGGTGTTTCTAGGGATGTCTGTGTTCGCTAGCCTTGCCTTATGCTAGCTGAATGTACAGTATTGTTTATTAAACCACTAGCCGCACAAACAGCTCTCAGTAACAATCAATTTAGTCTGAGGTTGCTTTTCTTTGGCTGTGGCTCGTTCGTACAATATAGCCACCCCATATTGCCGTAATGTATAACCCAGGCAGAGAAATGGTCCACGTTGTCTACAGGTAACTGCCAAAATAAAGGAAACACCACGAGCTACCAGAACAGCTTCAATGCGCCTTGGCATAGATTCCACACGTATCTGGAACTCTATTGGAGGGATGTGACACCAATTCTTCCACAAGAAATTCCATAATTTTTCTGTTTTTTTTTTACGTGGTGGAAAATGTTGTCTCAAGGCGCTGCTCCAGGGTCTCCCATACACACACACACACACACACACACACACACACACACAACACACACACACACACACACACACACACACACACACACACACACACACACACACAACACACAACACACACAAAACAACACACACACACACACACACACACACACACACACACACCACCACACCCTTTAAGACTCCTTATGTTTCCTTTGAGGAAGGACTCTTTCAAAAGTCGAGAGATCTCTCTAGCCATGTAAGCAAAATAATGGGCAACGGGTTATTTTTATACATGAGCCTAAGCATGATTGGGAATGTTAAATTGCTTTAATTAACTCAGGAACCCACCTGGTGGCAGCATCGACTCATATGCTTGCATCACATCATTCACTCAAGTGTTTCCCGTTATTTTGGGCAAGTTACCTGTAGATAAGACTGCCAACACATACCGCGTTCACATGTATTTCAACGGCTACATTTGTTATGCTAAGTGTTATATTTTTTCACAGTGTGATCAGCAACGTCTGTGTTCGTGCTCTGAGACGGAATAACAATAACAACACCATCAGCCATGATAATGTTAACAGAGCGGGAGCAAACGCTTCACACAGCGCTGAAACACCGTCCTTCCCGTGACAGCGTAGTTCCATCTTAATAATGTCCGGTACACACGACGGCGAGAGAGACACACCTGTTAGGGAAATGGGTAGTCACGTCACCTTGAAACGAAACAGCACAGATAGCAGTATCTATGCTGTTTTTCAGTTGGGAGGGAAACATATGTGGTAGCTGTACCTATCTTTCAGTTGGGAGGGAAACATGATGTCGGGTAGCTGTACCTATCTGTTTCAGTTTGCGAGGAAACTCGAATGTGGTAGCTGTATCTACTGTTTTCAGTTGGGATGGGAAACATGATGGGTAGCTGTATCTATCTGTTTTCAAGTTGGGAGGTGAAACCAGGATGTGGTAGCGTACCTATCTGTTTCAGTTGGGAGGGAAAACCAGGATTGGTGGTAGCTGTACTATCTGTTTCAGTTGGGAGGGAAACGGATGATGTGGTAGCTGTATTATATGTGTTTCAGTTGGGAGGGAAACATGTGGTAGCTGTATATATCTGTTTTCATTTGGAGGGAAATCATGATGTTGGTACTTTATCTTCTGTTTCAATTTGGGAGGGGAAACATTGATGTGGATGCTCATAAGCTGTATATCTTGTTTCAGTTTGGGGGGAAACACTGTAGGTGCTGTGTATATTCATCCTGCTTCAAGTTGTGAGCGGAACATGATGTGGTATGAGTATCTATCTCGTTTTCGAGTTGGGAGGGAAACATATGATGGGTAGCTGTAATCTTTCTGTTTCAGTTGGAGGAAACATTGATGGTAGCGTTGTATCATCTGTTTTCGTTTGGGAGGGAAACATGATGTGGTCAGCTGTATCTATCTGTTTTCAGTTGGGTAGGGGAAACATGATGTGGTTAGCTGTTATTTAGTCTGTTCAGTTTGGAGGAACTGATTTGGGTAGTTGTATATATAAGTCTGTCTTCAGTTGGGACGGGAACATGCATTTTGGTAGGCTTTACCTAGTCTATTTCAGGGTTGGGAGGGAAACACTGATGTGGTAGCTTACCTTATCTGTTTCAGTTGGGAGGGAAAACATGATGTGTAGCGTGTACCTATCTGTTTCAGGTTGGAGGGGGAAACATTGATTGTGGTAGTGTATCCTATCTTGTTTCAGTTGGGAGGGAAACATGATGTGGTAGCTGATATATCTGTTTTTCAGTTTGGGAGGGAAACTGATTGTGGTAGTGCTGTACGCCTATCTATTTCGAGTTGGACGGGAAACATGATGGTGGTAGCAAATAGTACCTATCTGTTTCAGTTGGGGAGGGAAACATGATTGGTAAGCTGTACCTTATCTGTTTAGTTGGGAGGGAATATGATGGTGGTTAGCTGTTATATCTGGTTTCAGTTGGGAGGGAAACATGATGTTCGTGTGCTGTACCTATCTGTTTCAGTTGGGAGGAAACATGATGTGGTAGCTAGTACCTATTGTTTCAGTTGGGAGGGGAAACATGATGTGGTAGCTGTAGTTATCTGTTTCATCGGTTGGGGAGGGAAACATGATGCGATAGCTGTATCCTATCTGTTTCAGTTGGAGGGAAACATGATGTGTTAGCTGTATCTATTCTGTGTCAGTTGGGAGGGAAATAGATGTGGTGCTAGTATCCTAATACGTTTCGGTGAGTTGGAGGGGAAACAGCGGATGTGGTTAGCTGTATCCTACTCTCTGCGTTACTCAGTTGGTGGAGGAACATGATGTGTGGTACCTGTACTATCTGTTTTCAGGTTTGGAGAGGGAAACATGTTGGCATTGGTAGCTGATATATATCTGTTCAGTTCGGAGGATGGGAAATCATGATGTCTTGCTCGGGGTAGCTTATAATATCTGTTTTCAGTTGGGGGAAACATGATGTGGATATACTTTAATATCTTGTTTCAGTTGGGAGGGAAACATGATTGTGGGTAGCGTATCTATCTGTTTTCAGTTGGAGGGAAATGATGTGGTAGATGGTATCTATCTGTTTCAAGTTGGGAGGGAAACATGATGTGGTAGCTGTATCTATCTGTTTCAGTTGGCGGGAAAACATTGTAGGTAGCTGTACTATCTGTTTCAGTTGGGAGGGAAACATTGTGGTAGCTGTACCTATCTGTTTCAGTTGGGAGGGAAACATGATGTCGGTTACTAGCGTGTATTATCTGTTTTCAGTTGGAGGGAAACATTTGTGGTTAGACGTGTATATATCTGTTTCAGTTGGGAGGGAAACATGAATGTGGTAGCTCGAGTTATCCTCATCTGTGTTTTTCAGTTGGGGAGGGAAACTATGGATGCGGTAGCTGTTTACTATCTGCGTTTCCAAGTTGAGAGGTGAAACATTGATGTGAGTAGCTGTATGCCTATCTGGTTTCCAGTTGGGAGGGAAACTATGATGCTGGTAGCTGTTATCATTATCTGTTTCAGTTGGGAGGGAAACATTGACTTGTGCGTAGCTGTATCTATCATGTTTCAGGTTGGGAGGGAAACATGATGTGGTAGCTGTATTATCTGTTTCAGTTGGAGGGCAAACATGATGTGAGTTAGCTAGGTATACTATCTGTTTCAGTTTGAGGGAAACATGATCGGGGTAGCAGTATGTATCTGTTTCAGTTGGGAGGGAAACATAGTTGTGGTAGCTGTACTATCTGTTTAGTTGGGAGGAAACATGATGCCAGTAGCTGTACACGGGGCATGACTTCTGGCTGGGCTGAAAGCAATGGGACTCTACGGGAGCGTTTTGCGTGCATAGAGTTAATTCGGCTGTGTTGAAGAAGCCATTTGCTCTGTAGGCTTGCTAACAACCACAAAACACTTTACCTGCATGGCCCATAATTTTAACCTCCTTTTTTTTTTTTTTTTCGCATGAGCAGAAAGAGCAGCTAAATATTCATTCATTCCTTATGGAGTTTGCTTTGGATAACACACACGGGAATAAATGGATCTACATTACGCTTTGTATGGAACAGTGGGTGGGCCTAAACATGCTCTAAGGACACTGAACTTAAAACGGACCTAAATACTGTACAGTACATTGAAGTAGCGACAACAAAACTAATTCCATTCATGAAGTCCCCTGAAAAACTGATTTTCCCGTGACAATCTAACAATTTCAAATATGTTGACGTTTCAAAAGTAGGACATTAACAGACACGCTCAGACATCATCTAGTCCGACGAAGAACAGACAATCGTTCTGCAGACAGGTCATAGTAGGACAAAAGCGAGACATCATGTCGAACATCATAGTAAGGACGCTAACGATACATCAGTTGCAACATCATATGGATAAAACAGAGCAGCGTTGGTGAACATGGCATATAGAAACAAAAACAGACATACAATTCAACGATCGTAGTAGGACATAACAGACATCGATTCAGACATCATAGCTAGCACAAAACAGAGCATTCGCAGTGCAAAGCATCATTGTCCTGGACAAAAACCAGACATCATTCAACATCATAGTAGGACATACAGACATCATTTTCCACATCAATAGTAGGAGCACAAGACTTATCCATTCAACATTCATAGTAGGACCAAAACAGACATTCATTTCACACCATCGATGTAGGATCATCACGACTCATTCAACAATCATGCTAGGACAAAACGACATCCAGTTTCAACATCATATCCGAGCATAACAGACAGTCATTCAACATCATAGTAGGACATAACATACATCGATTTCTAAATCATATAGTCCAACAAAACAGACATACATATCACATCATGAGTGCCAGACAAACAGACGATCATTTCAACATAAGTAGGACAAAAACGGACACGTTAAGAATCATTTCCGGACAAACAAACATCATCAACATCATAGTAGGACAACAGACATCATTCAACATCATAGGTCCAGACATAACAGACATTCATTTCAACATCATAGTAGGACATAACAGACGATCAGTTCAAATCATAGATAGGACATACAGACATCATTTCAACTATCATAGTTAGGACCTATAACAGACAATCACTTCATCATTCATAGTCCAGACATAACAGGAATGCAGATTCCAACATCACTAGTGCCAGGACAAAACAGACATCATGTTCACATGCATAGTTAGGACGAAACAGACAGTCGTTCAACATCATAGTCCAGAACATAACAGACATCATTCTAACAGTCATAGCCGTTAGTAGACATAACAGGACATCATTAACATCACTAGTCCCACAAAAGACATATCATCAGACTCATAGGTAGGACAAAACAGGACATCATTCAAACATCATAGTCCAGACAAAACAGAATCATTTCACATGCATAGTCCAGACAAAACAGACTGCATTGCCAGCGTCATGAGTAGACAAAAGCGAGACATCAGTTCAAGCTGTCATGAGTAGGACAAAACATGTCCATACAAATCAGATCTTAGAATACATTGATGTCCAGTAAGCATGGTGACTCTTGGTCTGGACAGCGCCTCTTATCCGCTTAGCTTGTATCGTCTGCGTGTTGTCTCTCTGACGTGGGGGAGGGCACTTAGCACGACTGAAAGAGAGGCAGGGGTCGGCCAGTCTACAGAGCCGCGGGGCCTCTGGGAGAAGATAGGTGGCCACGCGCCTGGGTTCACAGGGTCGCAGGTGTTGCCGCCACATCGGGTTCAAGGAGCCCTCCCCCCTGTGGCGCGGATTCAAAACGCTCTCTGCCTAGACGCTGTGTCATCGCTCACAGCAATCAGCGGGGGACAGAACAAGAGGCTTTGGAATTGCGACCAGGCCGGGAGAGCAGGCTTCGCCGTTCACAATTAACCTTGGGATGCGAGCCCACAATGTTGCCAGGTCCTTTTTGGAATCATGGTCCAATATTTCTCACTAGACAAGGATGGACGCAGTAAGCGGCCCGTACTGGATTGCAGAAACACTATGAGTGCAACTATTAACAAAAATATATTACAAAGAAATACTATAGGGTGCAGCGCTATAAACAGTCCTGGCTGTTAATCTATGAGCCTGTCCTGCGGTTAACTATAATGGTTAACTACGCTGATCTGGTTAACTTAGTATTGGTTTAACTACGAGGCTGATCTGGTTAACTATATGTGTTAACTACAGGCTGATCTGGTAACTATCTGGTTAAATATAGGCTTGATTCTTGTTAACTACTCTGGTTAAATATGAGGGCTGGATCTGGGTTAACTCTCTGGTGAACTGTTGGGCTGATCTGGTTAACTATAGGCTGGTCTGGTTAACTATCTGGTGAAACTGTAGCTTGGTCTTGGTTAATCTCTCTGCTTTTC
>NC_036869.1:2326232-2329912 GCF_002910315.2 Salvelinus sp. IW2-2015 | reverse complement strand
TAGGCTGGTCTGGTTAACTATATGGTTAACTACAGGCTGATCTGGTTAATTATCTGGTTAACTATAGGCTGATCTGGTTAACTATAGGCTGATCTGGTTAACTATATGGTTAACTATCTGGTTAACTATATGGTTAAATATAGGCTGGTCTGGTTAACTATCAGGTGAACTGTTGGCTGATCTGGTTAACTACCTGGTTAATTATAGGCTAATCTTGTTAACTACCTGGTTAACTGTAAACTGATCTGGTTAACTATATGGTTAACTATCTGGTTAACTAAAGGCTGATCTGGTTAACTATTTGGTTAATTATAGGCTGATCTGGTTAACTGTAGGCTGATCTGGTTAACTATATGATGATCTGGTTAACTGTAGGCTGATCTGGGTAACTGTAGGCTGATCTGGTTAAGTATACGCTGATCTGGTTAACTGTGGGCTGATATTGTTAACTCTAGGCTGATTTGGTTAACTACTTGGTTAAGGATATGGTTAACTGTAGGCTGATCTGGTTAACTGTAGGCTGATCTGGTTAACTGTATGCTGATCTGGTTAACGATCTGGTTAACTGTAGGCTGATCTGGTTAACTATAGGCTGATCTGGTTAACTATCTGGTTAACTGTAGTCTGATCTGGTTAACTCTGGTTAAATATAGGCTGATCTGGTTAACTATTTGATTAACTATGGTCTGATCTGGTTAATTGTTGGCTGATCTGGTTGCTATAAGCTGATCTGGTTAACTATAGGCTGGTCTGGTTAACTATCTTGTTAACTGTAGGCTGGTCTGGTTAACTATCTGGTTAACTGTAGGCTGGTCTGGTTAACTGTAGGCTGGTCTGGTTAACTATCTGGTTAACTGTAGGCTGGTCTGGTTAAATATCTGGTTAACTGTAGGCTGATCTGGTTAACTCTGGTTAACTGTAGGCTGGTCTGGTTAACTATCTGGTTAACTGTAGGCTGATCTGGTTAACTCTGGTTAACTGTAGGCTGATCTGGTTAACTCTGGTTAACTGTAGGCTGATCTGGTTAACTCTGGAACTATCACACAGTGATAACTCACACAGAGATACATTAGTGCCAACCACAGGATCCTCAACACAGAGATACATTAGTGCACCAGCAGTGATAATCAACACAGAGATACATTAGTGCCACAAGGTGATGAATCACAAGAGATACATTAGGCCCTACACAGTGATGAACTCAACACAGAGATACATTATGCGCCACCACAGTGATAACTCAACAAGAGATACATTAGCCCACACAGTGTAACTCACACAGAGATACATTAGCGCCACATGTCAGCCTGGCCTTAGTATTCTTTGTTTGCTTTTATTATTTTTAGTTAGGGTCAGGGTGGTGGACAGTGGGAATGTTTGTGTTTTATCGGTTTTGGGTGGTTATTATGGTACAGGGGGTGTTGGGTGTAGTGTAATGGGTTTGGTGTTGAGTGTATGTTGTTTAATCTTGTGTCTATGTTGGTGTAAGTTGTCTAGAGGTCTATGTTGTGAATGGGTTCCCAATTAGAGAGCAGCTGATTTTGTTGTCTCTGATTGGGAGCCTATTTAAGGTAGCCATAGGCCTTTCGTTTGATGTGGGTAATTTCTATGTCAGAAGAACGTTTGTAGCCTGTTGTATGTGCAACGAGTTTATTAGCTTCATGCGCATCGTTTTATTGGTTTTGGGTTAGTTTGTAAGTGTTTTTGTTTCGTTTTTCCTTCTTCTAAATACAGGAAGATGGCTTATTTCTAATGCTGCCGTTTTGGGTCCGTCAATCTCCACACGATCTGGCGACAGAATACTCACACAATACAGGACCAAGCGGCAAATGTAAAGCGGCAACAGGACCACCTACACCAGGATTCTTGGACATGGAGGAGAATAACTGGTGTAAGGGGCTTGGGGCACAACGGGAGAATATTCGCCTTCCTCGTGGAAGAGCTGGAGGCAGCTAAGCCGAGAGGAGGGATAGATGAGGGGCAGCAGGGAGACAAGGCTGGAAGCCCGTGAGTACACCCTAAAAATGTTATTGGGGGGGGCTTAAAGGGAGTGTGGCGAAGTCAAGCGTATGGAAACTGCGCTACTCCGCTGTATTTACCGTGGAGAGCGAGAGTACGGGCAGACACCGTGTTCGAGTAGAGCGCACGGTGTCTCCTGTTACGCGTGCATAGCGGTTGGTAACATTCAGCTCCACGTATCGGCCGGGCTAGACTGAGCGTTGAGCTTATGTCATGAAGCGGCCCAACGCATCTGGTCACCAGTGCGTCTCCTCGGGCCGGCGTACATGGCACCAGCCTTACGCATGGTGTCCCCGGTTCGCCTACATAGGCCGGTGGGGTTATTCCACTCCCGCACTGGTCCAGCGACGGGAGCATAAACAACCAGGTAAGGTTGGGAGGCTCGGCGCTCCGGGAGCCAGTACGATGCACGTCGGTGATTTTTCCGGCGCACCTCCCTGCCCTCCCAGTACAAAGACCAGTTGCCTCCTACGCACTAGCCTATGGTGCGTGTCTCAGCCTTTACCACCAGTGCTAAACACGCAACAAGCTCTGTGTGTCCCAGAGTCCGTGGCGTCCCTGTTGCTGCTCCCCGCACTAGCCCTGAGATGCGTGTCCACAGTTCCGGTAACCACCAGTTCGTTGCACCACGCACTAGGCCTACTGTGCGCTCCCAGGGTCCAGTATGCCTGTTCCTTCTCCCCGCACTAGTCATGAGATGGCGTGTCCCCCAGCCGGTACCTACCAGTTCCGGCACCACGCCAGGCTACGTGGCCTCAGCCGGCAGAGTCTGCGTCTGCACAGGCGTGCCCTGAACTGCCCGTCTGCAAGCGCAATCTGAGCCATCCGTCTACCAGCGCCATCTGAGCCATCCGTTCTACCCGCGTTTCCATCTGAGCCATTCCGTCTGCCCGAGCCATTAGAGCCGCCTTTCTTGTCGAGCCGTCAGAGGTCCGTTCGTCATCAGGAGCCGCTAGAAGCCATTCGTCAGACAGGATCTGCCGAGCCGCACATCAGACAGGAATTGCAGAGCCGCAACCAGACAGGATCTGCCAGAGCCGCAACCAGACAGATCTGCAGAGCCGCCAACCAGACAGGATTGCCAGAGCGCCACCAGACAGGATCTGCAAGAGCGCCAACCAAACAGGATCTGCCAGAGCCGCCAACCAAACAGGATTGCCAGATCCGCCAGCCAGCCATGTGCAGCCAGATCCGTAGCCAGCCATGTGCAGCCAGATCCGTCAGCCAGCATGAGCAGCCAGATCCGTCAGCCCAAGCCCATGAGCAGACCCAGATCCGTGCAGCCAGCCATGACAGCCAGATCCGTCAGCCAGCCATGAGCAGCCAGATCCGTCAGCCCGCATGGGGCGTCTCAGTCGGAGCTGCCGTCCTCAGTCGGAGCTGCGTCCTCAGTCCGGAGCTGCCGTCCCTCAGTCGGAGCTGCCGTCCTCAGTCCCGGAGCTGCCGTCCCTCAGTCCGGAGCTGCGTCCTCAGTCCGGAGCTGCCGTCCCCTCGTCCGGAGCTGCCGTCCCTCAGTCCGGAGCTGCCGTCCCTCAGTCCGGAGCTGCCCCTTATCCCTTGGTGCTCTCACCTTATCCCTGGTGCTCTCCCTTATCCTGGTGCTCTCCCTTTATCCTGGTTGCTGGTCCCCTTAACCTGGTACTGGCTTTAGTCGGAGCTGG
>NC_036869.1:2312779-2326132 GCF_002910315.2 Salvelinus sp. IW2-2015 | reverse complement strand
CCACTTTACAGCTGGTCATGTAACTACTTTGCAGCTGGTCATGTACTACTTTACAGCTGGTCATGTACTACTTTACAGCTGGTCATGTACTACTTTGGCATGTCATGGTTTCATGTACTGCTTTACAGCTGGTCATGTACTACTTTACAAGCTGGTCATGTACTACGTCAAGTACTCTTTACAGCTGATCATGTCTACTTTACAGCTGGTCATGTACCTACTTTACAGCTGGTCATGTACTACTTATAGCTGGTCATGTACTACTTTGCAGCTGGTCATGTACTACTTTGCAGCTGGTCATGTACTACTTTACAGCTGGTTATTAGTACTTTACAGCTGTCATGTACTGCTTTACAGCTTGGTCATGTACTGCTTTGCAGCTGGTCATGTACCACTTTGCAGCTGGTTTGCACTACTTTATAGCTGGTCATGTCTGCTTTGCAGCTGGTCATGTACACTTTGCAGCTGGTCATGCACTACTTTACAGCTGGTCATGTACTGCTTTGCAGCTGGTCATGTACTGCTTTGCAGCTGGTCATGTACCACTTTGCAGCTGGTCATGCACTACTTTACAGCTGGTCATGTACTGCTTTGCAGCTGGTCATGTACTGCTTTGCAGCTGGTCATGTACCACTTTGCAGCTGGTCATGCACTACTTTACAGCTGGTCATGTACTGCTTTGCAGCTGGTCATGTACTGCTTTGCAGCTGGTCATGTACCACTTTGCAGCTGGTCATGCACTACTTTACAGCTGGGTCATGTACTGCTTTGCAGCTGGTCATGTACTGCTTTGCAAGCTGGTCATGTTACCACTTTGCAGCTGGTCATGCACTACTTTACAGCTGGTCATGTACTGCTTTGCAGCTGGTCATGTACCACTTTGCATCTGGTCATGTACTGCTTTGCAGCTGGTCATGTACCACTTTGCAGCTGGTCATGTACCACTTTGCAGCTGGTCATGTACCTGCTTTGCAGCTGGTCATGTACTACTTTGCAGGCTATGATGCATGAGGAGGTTTATTGTATCGCGAGCTTTTACTCTGTCCTGGATGGAAGATCGTCAGTGATTTGGTGTTGTAAACTTATAGACAGAATATATGTGCAACCAGACTGTTGTCTTAGTGTGTGTGGAGTTTGAATCATGTTTATTTTGGTATACACGGTCTGTATTTAGTGCCAGTTAAGGTGTAGTTTGGGAATGGGTGGGTGTTTAAAATGAGACGTCTATATTTGTATTTCTATGTGTGTGTGGATGTGGATGTTTGTTTGTGTCTCAGGCCACCCAGAGAGCTGTGCTTGGGTGGTGTGTCTCAGGCCACCCCAGAGAGCTGTGTCTGGGTGGTGTGTCTCAGTCCACCCCAGAGAGCTGTGTCTGGGTGGTGTGTCTCAGTCCACCCAGAGAGCTGTGTCTGGGTGGTGTGTCTCAGGCCACCCCAGAGAGCTGTGTCTGGGTGGTGTGTGTCCTTGCACATTGTTGTTTACCTATTTTGACTTATCCCCTGTGTGTGTGTGTGTGTTGTGTGTGTGTGTGGGTGTGTGTGTGTGTGTGTGTGTGTGGTGTGGTGTGGTGTGTGTGTGTGTGGTGTGTGTGTGTGGTGCGTGTGCGTGTTTGTGCGCATGCATCCATGTGTGTGTGTGTGTGCCTGCGTTCGTACGTGCCTGTGCCTGCGTGCGTGCGTGTGTGTGTTTCAGGCTACCCCTGCAGGGAGCTGACAGAGGAAGAGAAGCAGCAGATCCTCAAATCAGAGGAGTTCCTCAGTTTCTTTGACTGCAGCATCAGAGTGATGGAGAGAGCCCTGGCCCAGGACTCAGACATCTTCTTTGACTACAGTGGACGAGACCTGGATGACAAGGAGGGGTGCGAAATTGGAATTTGTATAGTGTTGTGTGTGTGTGTGTGTGTGTGTGTGTGTGTGTGTGTGTGTGTGTGTGTGTGTGTGTGTGTGTGTGTGTGTGTGTGTGTGTGTGTGTGTGTGTGTGTGTGTGTGTGTGTGTGTGTGTGGTGTGTGTGTGTGTGTGTGTGTGTGTGTGTGTGTGTGTGTGTGTGTGTGTGTGAGTGAGTGAGTGTGTCTCTGTTGTGATGTCTGTAGAAGGAACATGGCTTGTGTAATCATGTGTATGGGCTGATAATGGCCTCATGGAGTAATGCCTTTGGTGTCAATCAGGACTTGACCTCTTTGTTCTTCAAACACATTCCCTCATCATGATGTCATCGTCCTCTCAGAACCCCCATTTGACCTCACATACAATGACATCACCCAGTGACCTCTGACCCCTGTTTCTATTGGCCACAGGGACTTACAAGGCGGTTCCAGTCTGGCCCTCAGTAGGCTATTCTATGACGAGCACTGGTCCAAACATCGAGTCATTACCTGTCTGGACTGGTCCCCTCAGGTAAGGACCGTTCCAGGGTGAAGTTTCCCCTTAGGTACAGATCTAGTACCAGCTTCCCCTCCCATAATGCTAACCTTAACAATTAGTGGGGGGAAAGCAAAACTGACCCAAGATCAGCATTTAGGTGCAACTTTACCCACACTGTGTATGTGTGTGTGTGTGTGTGTGTGTGTGTTTTGGGAAGGGAGGAGTGCATGTTTGTGAGTGTATGTGTCATCACTACTCTCAATCCTCCTCATCCTCCTCTTCCTCCTCTTCCTCCTCTCCATCCTCTTCCTCCTCCCCTGAGCCTCTTTTATCCTTCAATTTTCCCTCTCATTCCTGTTTCCTCTTTCTTTCCTTCCTCTCCTCTATCTCTCAATTTTATTTGATCTTCCCCCTCCTCTTCCTCCCCCTCCTCTTCCTTCCTCTCCTCGATCTCTCCATTTTATTTGATATTGTCCTCTCTCCTCCCCCTCCTCTTCCTCTCCCTCCTCTTCCTTCCTCTCCTCGATGTCTCCATTTTATTTGATCTTGTCCTATCTCCTCTTCCTCCCCAGTATCCAGAGCTGTTGGTGGCGTCCTACAACAACAACGAGGATGCTCCTCACGAGCCTGACGGTGTAGCTCTGGTCTGGAACATGAAGTTTAACAAGAACACACCTGAGTATGTCTTCCACTGCCAGGTAAAATCAGTCCCAGGTACACCTCTATCAGATCAGCTGGACCGTATTCACAAAGTATCTCACAGTGCTGATCTACAATCAGTTTAGCCTTTTAGATCATAATTCAATGGAGAGAGGGGACCTGATCCTAGATCAGCGCTCCTTCTCTGGGATGCTTTATAAATACAGTCTTTGATCTATATAACATTTAACTGTTCCCAATGTGTTATACCGATATTGCATTTATGTGATATATATGTCTATATTACAGTACTTTAACTTAACAACAGCTCTCTGATTTATTATTGCGTTTCGGGCACTGTCTCAACAGAGCCAAAATTTAAAAAAAATCACAGCATATGTTCTTTTAACAAAAAAAGTGACGCTATTTCCCTACAGTTGATTAATGTTTTAATTGGCAGCCTTATACAAGTGGATGTGGGTAGAGATACAATATTCTACGACTGCATCCCAATAGGCACCCTTTTCATTAAATAGTGCACTACTTTGAACAGGGCCCATAGGGATCTGGTCAAAAGTAGTGCAGTATGTAGGGAATGATAGGGTGCAATTCGGGATGCTGCCTTAGACTAGTAGGTAATGTCTATGGAACGCATCACTCCACCGCTTCAACAATGATGACACCAGAGATGAAAAATGAGGAGTAAAGTGATATTTAATTAAAGCAGTGAGTTCCTCAGGGGTTCCTGGGGTTTGGCCTACTTGGGCAGAACATGATATTACGGAACATGTCCTGCTCGCTCGCTTTGGTTTTGGTGCAGAAAATGCCTCTGGTTGGTCGTGACGTGTGTGTGTTTTTGGTTTTACAATCTATGTGGGAACCAGAAGTCCTCACAAGGATAGTAAAACAAGAAAAATTCTGACAAGTGGGYACATTTCACCTCTCCCCACAAGGAAAAAGGCTATTTTAAGTTTAGGGGTTTGGTTTAGGATTACAATTAGGTTTAAGGTTAGGATTAGGAGTTGGGGTTAGGGGTTGGGGTTAGGGGTTACGGAAAAAGGATTTTAAATAGGAATCGATTGTTTGGTCCCCTCAAGGATGGTAAAACAAACGTGTGTGTACGTTTGCGCGTATGTGTGTGTATTCTCGTGCAAATCCGGGTGTGTCTGTGTGTGTCTGTGTGTCCGTGTGTGAGAGGGAGGGATGGGGAGCCTGGGAGGCAACTGAGGGCTGGGGAGTAGATTTAGAGGGACTCTCCACGAGAGAGAGAGGGGGGGGGGGGTTATAGAAACTTCTGCATAATAAAAAGATGTGGCCTACCACTTCCAATTCACATGTGTTAGCCCACCCACGTGGATCCTCCAATCACATGTGCTGCTTGACTCTGTTTCCTACGCCCAGAGTCTACCTCATAAACACACACACACACGCACAGTATAAACTTATATCAAACAGTACATTGAAATAACACACACACACAACACACACTGAGTTATAGACATACACACAGAGTCACAGGCTCACACACAGAGTCACACACACCACACACACCACACACACACACACAACACACACACACACACACACACTCATGCAAGCCATACACACATGCACAGCCACCCACTCCACACTGCAGACCACTATATGCAATTTAGTAGAGGCTTAAATAGATTTGAATAGATAATAGATGCAATAATAGATTTTAAAACACCATTATCCCCAGCTTTATTTGCTACAATTATTCATGTATGTTCTGAAGTGCATGTAGTCTGGTGTAGATATTCAGTGTTACAGCATGTAGTCTGGTTAGATATTACAGTGTTACAGCATGTAGTCTGGTGAGATATTACAGTGTATATAGCATGTAGTCTGGTGTAATATTCAGTGTTATAGCATGTAGTCTGGTGTAGATATTACAGTGTTACAGCATGTAGTCTGGTGTAGATATTACAGTGTTACAGCATGTAGTCTGGTGTAGATATTAAGTGTTACAGCATGTAGTCTGGTGTAAATATTACAGTATTATAGCATGTAGTCTGGTGTAGATATTACAGTGTTACAGCATGTAGTCTGGTGAGATATTCCAGTGTTACAGCATGTAGTCTGGTGTAGATATTACAGTGTTACAGAGCATGTAGTCTGGTGTAAATATTACAGTGTTATAGCATGTAGTCTGGTGTAAATATTACAGTATTTATAGCATGTAGTCTGGTGTAGATATTACAGTGTTACAGCATGTCGTCTGGTGTAGATATTACAGTGTTACAGCATGTAGTCTGGTGTAAATATTCAGTATTATAGCATGTAGTCTGGTGTGAGATATTACAGTGTTACAGCATGTAGTCTGTGTGATATTACAGTGTTACAGCATGTAGTCTGGTGTAAGATATACAGTATTATAGCACGTAGTCTGGTGTAGAATTACAGTGTTACAGCATGTAGTCTGTGTATGATATCCAGTGTTACAGCATGTAGTCTGGTGTAGATATTACAGTGTTACAGCATGTAGTCTGGTGTAGATATTACAGTGTTACAGCATGTAGTCTGGTGTAGATATTACAGTGTTACAGCATGTAGTCTGGTGTAGATATTACAGTGTTACAGCATGTAGTCTGGTGTAGATATTACAGTGTTACAGCATGTAGTCTGGTGTAAATATTACAGTGTTACAGCATGTAGTCGGTGTAAATATTACAGTGTTACAGCATGTAGTCTGGTGTAGATATTACAGTATTATAGCATGTAGTCTGGTGTAGATATTAGTGTTACAGCTACAAGGATACTGGAAGTCAGTTTGTCTTTACAAGTGATTTCTGTCCATATTGTATGTCTGAAGCTGGGTTTCTATAACATAATGATGTCCATATTGTAGTCTGGAAGCTGGGTTTCTATTAATAATAATGATGTCACATATTGTGTCTGGAAGCTGGTTTTCTATAATATAATGATGTCCATATTGTAGTCTGGAAGCTGGGTTTCTATAATATAATGATTCCATATTGTAGTCTGGAAGCTGGGTTCTATATATAATGATGTCCATATTGTAGTCTGGAAGCTGGTTTCTATAATATAATGATGTCCATATTGTATCTGGAAGCTGGGTTTCTATAATATAATGATGTCCATATTGTAGTCTGGAAGCTGGGTTTCTATAACATAATGATGTCCATATTGTAGTCTGGAAGCTGGGTTTCTATAATATAATGATGTCCATATTGTAGTCTGGAAGCTGGGTTTCTATAAATATAATGTGTCCATATTGTAGTCTGGAAGCTGGGTTTATAATATAATGATGTCCATATTGTAGTCTGGAAGCTGGGTTTCTATAATACATAATGATGTCCATATTGTAGTTCTGGAAGCTGGGTTTACTAATATAATGATGTCCATTTGTAGTCTGGAGCTGGTTTTCTATAATAATGATGTCCATATTTGTAGTCTGGAAGCTGGGTTTCTATAACTAATGATGTCCATATTGTAGTCTGGAAGCTGGGTTTCTATAACATAATGATGTCCATATTGTAGTCTGGAAGCTGGTTTCTATAATATAATGATGTCCATATGTAGTCCTGGAAGCTGGTTCTATAACATATGATGTCCATATTGTAGTCTGAAGCTGTGTTTCTATAACATAATGATGTCCATATTGTAGTCTGGAACGCTGGGTTTCTATAATATAATGATGACATATTGTAGTCGTCTGGAAGCTGGTTCTATAACATAATGATTCCATATTGTAGTCTGGAAGCTGGGTTTCTATAATATAATGATGTCCATATGTAGTCTGGAAGCTGGGTTTCTATAACATAGTATATGCGATTCCATATTGTATGTCTGGAAGCTGGTTTCTATAAATCATAATGATGTCCATATTGTAGTCTGGAAGCTGGGTTTCTATAATATAATGATGTCCATATTGTAGTCTGGAAGCTGGGTTCTAATAAAAATGATCCATATTGTAGTCTGGAGCTGGGTTTCTATAACATAATGATGTCCATAGTTGTAGTCTGGAAGCTGGGTTTCTATAAGTAGTAATGTCTGTGATATAATTGTCAAACTGTATAAAACAGGAGACATTTGGCATTGGAAGCTGTGTGAGAAGTTGACAAACAAGCATAGAACTGTCCAACCATACATAAGTTAATGTCATTACAGTTCAACCATTTACAACTTAACAGTTGGTTCCTCACCCTGAATGTCATATAGATAAGAACTGAATAGATACAGTTATTCTTTGACACACACTCACATGCCACGCACGCACGCACGCACGCACCACACATACACTCACATACACTCACATGCACAAAGCACGCACACACACACACACACATCACACACCACACACCGCTTCTCCCATTGAGAGGGGTCTTATTTGGGTGACTGAGTGCGCCTGCTGGGAAGATGTGTGTGGATGAAATGATAGCGGGGTGAGGGGGGGGACAGAAATGAAAAACCTAAATGGCACCTCCCAGGCACCTCCCAGGCGTTCTGTGTGCAGTCAGTTATGGTGTGGCCTGGGGCTGTGCCATGCCCTTCATGAGAGAGAAATAAATAATAAAAGACAGAGCGAAAAAGGAGTCAATCTCCAACTCGCTTGGCATGGGCCTCCCTCATCTATTCTAGCTGGAGAGGAGATGAAAGGAGGCAGGAAGTGATCAGGGAGAAGAGATATTGTTTTTCTCTCCCGGGATCTATTACAAACAGAGTGCTTCCTTTCTAGTTATCCGTGGATCAGATGGATCTTAATTGTGCGAGCATGTTCACCGTTTAACCCCCAACCACAGGCCCCCTTTCTTTTCTCTCTCTTCTCCTTTTCCTGGAGGTAGACGGAACGCATGCGATCCGCCTCATGCTTGCACACTCATCCTCTGTCCCGCCTCTGTTATGGCTCTGCTAGGTTCTACCAGGCTCTGGCTAGGGCTCTGCCAAGGCTCTGATAGGCTCTTATAGGCTTGCTAGGGGCTCTGCTAGGGCTCTGCCAGGCTCTGTTATGGCTCTGCTAGGGCTCGTATTAGGGCTCTGCTAGCTTGCTCAGGTGTCTGCTGCTGCTAGGCTCTGCCAGGGCCTCCTTGTAGGCTCTGCCAGAGGCTCTGTATTAGCACAGGCTCTGCTAGGCTCTGCCAACGGCTCTGCTAGGGCTCTATATTAGGGCTCGTGGCAGGCGCATGCCCAGGGACTCTGTATGGCTCTGCTAGGCTGCTCTGCTAGGGCCTTCTAGGGTCTCAAGGCTTCGGCTTAAGGGTCTGGCTAGCCGCAGGGCGCTGTTATGCGCCTCTACTGGTCTCTGCCAGGGCTCGTCATGGCTCTGCTAGGCGCTCTATGCACAGGCTCTAATTAGGGCTACTGCTAAGGCTCTGCCAGGGCTCTGTTCATGGCTCTGCAGAGCCTCTGCAATGGTTGCTTGTTTGCACGTGGGCTCTGTTTAGGGCTCTGCCATAAGGTGCTCTACAGGTGCCGAGTGCGCTGCAGGCGCTAGTTGCGCTCTGTTATGTCTGTAGGGGCTGCAGCTCTGTTCAGTCGAGGGTCTGTTATGGGCTCTGGCTTGGGCCTCTGCTAGGCTCTGCCTTATGGGCTCTGTAGGGTCTGCAGGGCTCTGTTAGGGCTTGCGCTATGGGCTTCTGTTGGCTCTAGCTAGGGTCTGCCAGGGCGTTAAGGGCTCTGCCAGGGCTCTGTTAGGGCTCTGCTAGGGCTCTGCCAGGGCTCTGTTATGGCTCTGTTAGGGCTCTGTTAGGGCTCTGCCAGGGCTCTGTTAGGGCTCTGCCAGGGCTCTGCTAGGGCTCTGCCAGGGCTCTTCTTGGGCAACATTTCTAAAAACATGTTTTTATGGGGTATTGTGTGTAGATTGATCAAGAAAAAAATAATTTAATCAATTTTAGAATAAGGCTGTAACGTAACAAAATGTGAAAAAAGTCAAGGGGTCTGAATACTTTCCGAATGCACTGTATATTGGGGTGGTTGAAATGATGTTGAATTTCATATTTCAGAGAGTGAAATGGCGTGTTTGAATCATCGTCATTGTTTCAACATTATGCCATCAACCTAAATATGGAGGTATATTGAAATAAAATGTCAAGCCACAGTCCAACGATTTCTGCCTGAACAGTGACTCCTACTGCTATACGATGGGTAATGCAATTCATTGAGAAGGAGTCTACCATTCAGATGCCTACAGTACCTCTACTTTATGTTTAGCTTTTTTTAAACAAGCTATTTTTGATTCAGCTGAGCTATTATGTCAACACATTTAGACATCTATCAGCTTCCATATTCATTTGTGTAGACTACCTAAATAACATTCAAGAGTTGAAAGGAACTCCTCAAACTTTTCTTTCACAGTCTGTACAGTATGTGAGGTTGGGTTTATGTAGGCTATATTGACATCTGATTTTCCCAAAGGACACCATCCCCACTGGGCAAAATCTGGATCAATAAACATTGTTTCCATGCAATTACAAAAATAAAAGAATAATGTGATTATGTTGAATCGACGTGGAAAACTGAATGGATTTGCAAAAAGTCATCAACTGAATGGAATTTCAACTTTTAACCTAAATCTAAGGGCATGGTGAATTTTTTGGGTTGATTTCACATTCAATTCACATGAAAAACTAGACGTTGAAATGGTCATTATTACGTTGAAATGGTCCATGGTGGATTGGATCTTTGGAAGTTTAGAAGTAGTTACCGTTAGCGCTATGAATACGATGCCAAATTCATTGTATTAATAATAAACTTCTACCTTTGGATATTGCCATTACTTTCAACCAGTGTGTGCCCAGCAGAGTATGTAAGTGGAGTGGAGCTGGAGCGGAGCGAGGAGTGGAGCGTGCCCAATTTGACTGGAACGTGGAGCGAGTTTCCGAAAGGCTGCCTTCTCGCCCCCTCCAATTCCACTTCAGTAGCACTCACTTCCTCAGCTCAGGGCGCGCCCCGTCCTCATATACATCTGTAGGCTACTTGTGTGCTGCTAGAGCCCTTTGCTTTAGCTACTGTCATGGAGTTCACCAAATCTTTTCATAAAGAAAGTGATAAAACACACAGGTGCAAAATCAAGGTGACTTACAAAGATGAGGACCAAAACCAAGAGAGGGAGTGCTGTGATGTATTGTCCACAACTAAAAAATCTGAAAAGAGACGTATCCTGAAAGCATGACGGTGTACTTAGTACGTGCACATGCTAACAGAAAGGAACGAGGTGGGGAACTAGCTAAGTGTGTCAAATCAGATTTTGTTCATTTTCATTCTATTATTTATACAATAGGCCGTCATTGATTTTGGCCCAATAGGCCTGGCATATTACCTCTTTCAAGGAGCTTTCCATTTTGATAGGGTTATTTTACCTCAAATCTTTTAGGCCTACCTACAATTTTTTTATATGCATCGCTACCCAGCCTGGCAAGAGTGGCCCGAAGGGTATTTAGCATCCCCATTGGCTCCGCAAGCGCTGAGAGGGTATTCTCCACTTCTGGCCTGCTTTCCAGGCACCATTGCATCAACCTGAAGCCACAGACTCTGACCAAATTCATGTTTCTAAAAATGATTTCCAAGGCACTGTAGACTGAGTGTAACGGATGTGAAATGGCTAGCTAGTTAGCGGTGGTGCGCGCTAATAGCGTTTCAATCGGTTACGTCACTCGCTTTGAGACCTTGAAGTAGTGGTTCCCCTTGCTCTGCAAGGGTCGTGGCTTTTGTGGAGCGATGGGTAACGATGCTTCGTGGGTGACTGTTGTTGATGTGTGCAGAAGGTCCCTGGTTCGCACCCGGGTCGGGGCGAGGGGACGGACTAAAGTTAAAACTGTTACATGAGCCTAATAAACCATTTTTCGTTTAATTTGTATTTAATTCTATGTACGTCACAGCCTATGTGCAAATTGTGGATTATATAATGATTGAATATAACGAAATGTTGTTTAAATGCTGAGCACTTAATACCCCTGCCTGTCACGTTCCTGACCTGTTTTCTCTTATTTTTGTATGTGTTTAGTTGGTCAGGGCGTGAGTTGGGGTGGGCATTCTATGTTGTGTGTTTCTATGTTTGTTTAAATGGGTTGCCTGATATGGTTCTCAATTAGAGGCAGGTGTTTGACATTTCCTCTGATTGAGAACCATATTAAGGTAGGATGTTCTCACTGTTTGTTTGTGGGTGATTGTATCTCGTGTCTGTATGTGTTACCACACGGGACTGTTTCGTTTTCGTTCGTGTATGTAGTCTGTTCCTGTTCGTGCGTTCTTCGTATATTGTAAGTTCGTTTGTTCAGGTCTGTTGACTTCGTTTATTATTTTGTAATTTCTCAAGTGTTCTTCGTGTTTCGTCTTTGTTTAAATAAATCATTATGTATTCATCACCCGCTGCGCCTTGGTCCAATCTCTCACCTAAAGACGACCGTTACAGAACCACCCACCAACAAAGGATCAAGCAGCGGGGAAAAGGAAAGCAACAGCGCACGAAGGAGGAATGGACATGGGAGGATGTTTTGGACGGCAAGGGTTGCTACACATGGGAGGAGATCCTGGCTGGTAGAGATCGCCTCCCATGGGAACAGCTGGAGGCAATTAGAAGAGCAGAGGCAACCGGAGAGAGGAACCGGCGTTATGAGGTTACGCGGCTAGCACGGAAGCCTGTGAGTCAAGCCCAAAAATGTCTTGGGYGGGGGCTACAAGGGAGTGTGGCGAAGTCAGGTAGGAGACCTGCGCCAACTCCCCGAGCTTACCGTGGAGAGCGAGAGTACGGGCAGACACCGTGTTATGCGGTAAAGCGCACTGTGTCTCCTGTACGTGTTCATAGCCCGGTGCGGGTTATTCCACCTCCCCGCACTGGCAGGGCTAGATTGGGCATTGAGCCAGGTGCCATGAAGCCGGCTCAACGCGTCTGGTCTCCAGTGCGTCTCCTCGGGCCGGCATACATGGCACCAGCCTTACGCATGGTGTCCCCGGTTCGCCTACATAGCCCAGTGCGGGTTATTCCACCTCCCCGCACTGGTCGGGCTACGGGGAGAATACAACCAGGTAAGGTTGGGCAGGCTCAGTGCTCAAGGGAGCCAGTACGCCTGCACGGTCCGGTATTTCCGGCGCCACCTCCTCGCCACAACCCAGTACCACCAGTGCTTACACCACGCACCAGGCTTCCTGTGCGTCTCCAGAGCCCTGTTCCTCCTCCACGCACTAGCCCTATGGTGCGTGTCTTCAGCCCGGTACCACCAGTTCCGGCACCACGCACCAAGCCTCCTGTGCGTCTCCAGAGCCTTGTTCTTCCTCCACGCACTAGCCCTGTGGTGCGTGTCTCCAGCCCATTACCACCAGTGCCTACACCACGCACCAAGCCTCCTGTGCGTCCTGTTGCTGTTCCCCGCACTAGCCTGATGGTGCGTGTCCTTAGCCCGGTACCTCCAGTTCCGGTACCACGCACCAGGCCTACAGTGCGCCTCAGCCGGCCAGAGTCTGCCGTCTGCCCAGCGGCGCCTGAACTGCCCGTCTGCCCAATGCCATCTGAGCTGTCCGTCTGCCAAGCGCCGAGACCAGGAGACCGCTAGAGCGTCCGCCAGACAGGAGCGCTAGAGCGTCGCCAGACATTGGACAGTCTTCAGCTGAGAGCCAGATCGCGCCAGATGGGCAGGGATGCGCTGCAGAGCCTTCGCCAGACAGGCGCTAGACGTTCCGCGAGCCATGAGCAGCCAGAGCCGTCAGCGAGCCATGAGCAGCCAGAGCCGTCAAGCAGCCATGAGCCAGCCAGAGCCGTCAGCGAGGCAGAGCAGCCAGAGCCGTCAGCGAGCCGAGAGCGCCAGAGCCGCAAGCAAGCCGAGCGGCCATGAGCCCAGCGAGCCATGAGCAGCCAGAGCCGTCAGCGAGCATGAGCAGCAGAGCCGCGCAGATGCAGCCAGTCCGCCAGACCGTCAGCTGCCTGACGTCCTCTCGAGCTGCGTCCCTCAGTCCGGAGCTGCGTCCCTCAGTCGGAGCTGCGTCCCTGCAGTCCGGAGCTGCCGTCCCTCAGTCCGGAGCTGCCGTCCTCAGTCCGAGCTGCATGTCCCTCAGTCCGGAGCTGTGCCTCTCAGTCCGGTATGCCCCTTACGGTGCTGCCCCTTATCCGCGGGCCCCTTATCCGCTGGATGCCGCCTTAATTTAGGTGGGTTTATTTGGAGGGTGGGTCATTGGGAGGGTAAGAAGCGGGGAGTGACTATGGTGGTGTGGGGACAGCGTCCAGGAGCCGGAGCCCCACCGTGGACAGATCCCACCCAAACCCTCCCCTGAGTTTATGCTGGTGGCGCCGGAGTCGACTTTGGGGGGGGGGGTTAATGTCACGTTCCTGACCTTGTTTTCTCTTATTTTGTATAGTGTTTTAGTGGTCAGGCGTGA